>NW_022589719.1:13563446-13641154 GCF_004348235.1 Phoca vitulina | reverse complement strand
AGTCCCAGGGTCCTGGGATCGAGCCCCGCATCGGGCTCCCTGCTCTGTGGGAAGCCTGCTTCTCTCTCTCCCACTCCCCCTGCTTGTGTTCCCTCTCTCGCTGTGTCTCTCTCTGTCAAATAAATAAATAAAATCTTAAAAAAAAAAAAAAAAAAAAAACTCCATCTTTGTACTTATAACCAATTTTCAAATAAACTCCTTCCCCATCGTCAAATTATGTTAATTTTTATGAGTTTATCTTATATATTTAATACTGTAAAAAGCCAGAATTGTAGTGAAGTCACTATATTGAAAGTATTCACCACTAGGCACAAATGGACAATTTTACTTTCTATGTTCATAAATAGAACAGTTTCCAAGCACATGCCAAGTACAGGAAGGATTTAGACAGGAGAATTTGGCAGGGGGGTTAAAAAAAAGTTTGAGCTAAAAGACTGCAAGTTTATATCTACTAGGGGTCCAATGGTTTCCTGAAGCCCAAGATCTCAGGGAATTCCTGTGAGTACAAACTGGTTTTGAAGAGCTGGGGTGAAGGGAATAAGGATTTTCAAAGAAAGCACGTTTCATTCAGTACTCAAGAGCTCACCTCTAGAGCATTCCACTTGATTTTAAGCATGATAGGCAAAGATGAGTTAAAGAAAAAAAGAAAGAAAAGAACAGGAGGTTCTTAAATAAAAATTCATAATCAGATAAGGAAGTGAGTTAATGGACAAGAGATCTAAGTAATTTTCAAAGTTGGGAAATTTGCTATTTTCCCAATAGAATTAAAAGTTCTGGTCCGCAGTGTCTCAGAAAGCTGTGTCTAAAGGCTACTGGTTTAAACAAATAATATAGTATCCTTGTGATATTGGTATTTTCAGTTTTAAGGGTAAGCATCTGATAATACAGGATATTTAGATTAAGGGTCCAAGTTATAATGGAGCCAAAAGAAATCAAATACCATTCTTCTTATGTATAGATTATTTTATTGTAAAAATGTAGCAATTACAAATCAGTCTGTTGCAAAATCAATGCTATATTAGCATAGATGTAATTCCAAATTTAAAAATATCTGATCAGTTCCAGGCAGGAATAAGCATTAAGCTATGATGTCAATGAAATTATTTTCAGTGCATTAAATGTGTTTTTCCTATATGGAACTGAGAAAAATTAAAATTTCTGAGTAGATGATCTTTTTTTCTTATATAATTATAGCCATATTTTTATATAATAAGGCCATGAGATGATATGTAAACATACTGATTTCACCGAGATTTTTTTCTTATCAAATACAATCATATTTCTGCCAGAAACTTTCATTCTAGTCATTTTAAGTGAATAATCCAACCGTCAAAAGCAAATACATTTTCTTTTACATCATTGTTAAGCCCTACCCTTTTTTCCCCTAGGGAAATAGCACTAAAAGCCACTGCTACATTACTTGCTATAGAAACCTGGATTATCATTTTTTAAAGACATAAGCTTGCATTTGCGCACCTAGCACAGGAGAATCTTCTACCCGGCGAAGAGTGGGTACATGTGTGAACACCACGCTTTGCTTCACAGGCGGAGAGCAACTCAGGGCGGGCCCAGGGCCCCGACTCTCACAGGTTGGCTTTCTCTTTTGCAGCCAGGTGAGACCCATGCTGCATAAAGGTGTGAATCCCGTTCTGTTTTAAAAGAACAAGACCAGCAGGTTAATTAACTCGCTCAGCAGCAGCAACTTGGTATTCATCTTAGCTTTAATTTGTGCTCAAATGAAGATAATAACCATTGGGGATTGCATTTACTTACACTACCTTATGGGGTCCAGAGCTAAAGTGAAGAGGATGTGCTTTGCAGGTGAGTTCTTTACCTATCAAGTGAGTGTCTGAACAGCTTGAAAAATCTAATAGTTGTCCCTGAGAAGAATCATCACAAAAGGAAACCAAACCATCCAATCCAGTCTGATCCAGGACACCCTTCCTTTACCACAGCCAGGCTGCTCTGGGCTCACCTTAGGTTTCTCAGCGTTGTATTTGTCCAAAAGAGCCTGAATGCGGGCCCCATAGTCAGGATGGACATCACTGAAGTTCTTGACCTGAAACCAAATGAAAAGAATGTAAATATGACCCTACCCCCCTCCTAGGCTGGCCCCCGGCGTGTGCAGCACGGTGTTTACTCTGTAGGGGAGGAAGGAAGGCAGAACAACACAGTGTTTAACAACACAGAGCAAGATTTGGGGGATCCGGGGAAAACCTTGGCACATACTGGCTGAGCAACCTTGGATAAGTCATTCCTCTGAGCTTCAGTGTCCACTCCCAATAAAATGAACAACATAATTAAACCTACCTCAGAGAATGAGGAGAGCGGCACTTAGTGCATGTAAGGAGCCGACCTCAGGGTGACTCAACAAGTCACAGCGATTTGTATAACGAGATGGGCCCAGACACTGCCTGAGTTTCAAGCCAGGGATACACAGACAGTGGCCCGTGCTGGGCAAGTCCACAGACTTGGAGCAGGAACTCCTGACCATGGGCTGATACAGAGCGGACAGCAGGAAGGGGGCATCGTGAACCCCCAGGAAGCCATACAGCTTCAGCACATGTGAGCAAAGGCCAAGGGTTCAAGCCCAGTTGTGCTACTTACATACTGTCCCACTCGCTCTTATCAGTGAGATAAAACCTGCCCCCGCCTACCTCACAGAGCAACCGTCCAGCTCTCTGCTACAGACAGCGATGTGTAAACAGTGCCTCAGCAATTTAAAAGGTTATTTTTATATACACACTTGTGAAAGACAGTTAAAGACATAGAACTTTGCCTACAGAGAAAGCGCCCAGCCTGCTGGTACTTGTCTCCAGGCCTTTGAACACATCCCAGAGAGCCCCTTTGAACAGAGAAGCACCAACCAAGACACAAGGCAACTGTGGGGTTGTCTCAGTTTCCAAGAAGCTGACCCGTGTGGCAGGCCCAAAAACTGCAAGTGAGAAGGCTCCACGCAGCACAGTGAGCTGCCATCAGAAATTCCCTGGCACCTCAGCCCAGAAGTTCAGCCTGAGTTTTGGAAGCAGCTCAGTTCTCCCCAGAGAGCGTGCAAGTTTCTAGTTGCTTCTGAAGGAGGGTCAGGTGTCATGACACCGAGTGGTTAGACAGGCTTCACAACACAAAAATGCAATCCATATTTCTTATCTTCTAAAGTCAAAGCAAAATTGTGGCAGGACCCACATTTTTATATTGGACATGACTCTGGCACAGAATTTGGCCACAGTCAATGAAGAGCATAGAACAGAATTCACCCTGAATTCAACTCAATTATTATACACTGGACAAGGAGCTAAAGGATCAATGGATACGCCAGATTCACTGGAGATAAAACATGCAGAGAAAAGAATCGGAGGTGGGTTGGGGATTTGTACTAATTTTTTTAAGTTCGATTAATAGAATAGAAACACTTCCTTTTAAGGGGTCTCTCACACAGCTGCACTCTCTTCTCCGGCCAGCAGATGTCACCCGTCAGCTTACAAAGTATCACTCACCGCTTTCTTCTGGATGAAAAGTTGTGCGTCCTTCAGATGGCCAGCAATGTTCTCGCATAGGCGTTTCCTCTCCTCTTCACTCAGCACCTTCGTATAGAACATCCGCACCTGCTCAGGGAAAATGCATGGTGCAGAGAGTCAAATAAGCAGTCTGTCATGAACAAAACTCACCCAATGTTCCACTTTTGAAATGAAAAAGCAAGGCTTCTCATTGGTGTAAGAATGAAAGAAAAAGTGTTTAGAATTTAAGGATAATTTAAAATTCTAGTGAAAACTGTCATTTGTGTGGAGTTCCTTTTTGTTTTGTGGAATAGGAAGAATTCAGTTGATAATAGCTCACAACTGCTTCTTAGTAATGTCCTTTGTAGTTATATGTCTCTTATAAACAAAACACAGTATAGCCTACAATTAAGAATCCCACCACACCTTGCTACTGACAAGTCCAGAATGGGCAAGCTGTCATCAAATGGAAACTTCGCATAATACAACCTTTGTTCAATTCATCCAGAACCATAGAGGAAAAAACCCTACTTCATTAATATATACCCTTAGTTTTTCAGAAGCCAAGCAAAATCCTGGAGAAGACACATGTTAGTAGTGATACTTTATTTATACGATTGAGCTTACCTCTAAAATGAATATCAATAGATTAAAATGAAAAATAGGAGCTTAGAAGTAAGGTATATGAGTCCTAAGGGCTTTGCTCACTTCTAAAATCAAGCATTTCTAAGTAACAGCTATGATTTTATTCTAACATTTCATTCATTCATTCATTCAACCAGAACTTATTTATAAGGCCCCAAAATATACCAGGCACCATTCTATGTCCTGTTCTACTAATGTTTATAAAGTCCAAAAATATCCAATTATCCAAAGTACCAAATTCATAAAACGTCAAAATGTTCATAGCTTTTCTTAAGTGTGTTATCAAATATCAAGCCATAAAAACATATTTTTAAAATTTGAACAAAATTTACATTTGATACTAAAGTTCAAAAAAATCAAATTTTTGACATGAACACAATCCAATCACAGTACTGCATTACGGGGATTTTCTCAGATCTATCCCCCAATTCCCTAATTCTCTCTTCAGCTGTACCTAACACATTGCTTAACCAACCACTGAGTCACTGTGTCTGTTGAATTTTTATTTGAAAGATCGTACTTTTTGTTTCTAAAAACATCTATTTGGTTCTTTCTTAAATCTATTTGTTTTTGTTTTCCCATATCTTATTTTTATCTTATAGATCATATTCCTTTCTCTATCTCCTTGAATACGGTATACATGCTTATTTTAAAGCCCTTTTAGATTATTCTGTCACGTACATGATTCTTCCATCTATTGCATGTGTAATTTCTCAGGGCACTGGATTTCCCTACATGTATTGTAATTCTTCCCTGGGACTCATTTCCAACAGGAGTTATCTTCTGCAGAAACAGCACCTGAGTCCAAATTGTGAAGGTGTCTTGTGATTTTTTTCACCATCTCTGCAAAGGCCTAGAAAGGTTCACTGACTCATTGTTTCTCAGGTCAGAACTTCTAGGTTCTAAGTGGAACAAGAATGCAGAGACCTCACCTGAGAGGAGAAGAGGAGAGGAAAGGGACGCCCAATTTCTCAGGAAGTCTAGGGCCCACATGCTGGCAAGCTGCAGCCTCTGTCTGGTGGGTAGTTTTTCCCATGGAGTGCCGGCACCTGGCTCTCATCATTATGTCATATGTCAAGAGCCCAGTTCTAGCTCTCTGCAACACATGGAGCCTGCAGCCTAAACTCCAAGCCCCTTGGAGTCATAAAATCTTAATAAGATGTAAATAGGGTCTGGTTACCCACCATGTTCATGCACTATTGTGATTCCATTTCTAGAACCCAGAGATTTAATTTTGTTTGTTAGCTCAACTACTTTTTTTTTTTAATTTTTTAATCTAGCATGCCCATGTATGACAAGTAGAAGTGAGGCCTCCTACGTCCCATCAATCTACCATCAAACTAAAAGGAAACTGGTCCTGCAATTTCACCAGTGTGCTGGAGCCCAATTGCTCATGAGATCAGATTGTCATCTTTTTAAGAATTTTGTGAGTTGTTAAACACGGCTGTTATTAAAACTTCAATTACATTAACTTACAATTAAATTATATTACAAACAAAAATAATAAACCTTCAAAATGTATGATTTCCCAATTAATACATATTACTTATGTTCCTGAGGTTATTTGTGTCTACTGTATCACTACAGTAGAAATACTACGTAATAGTGTGATATGGAACCTCATGTCCCAAAGCCACAGATTCAGTGACACCATGGTGCTAGCTGGAAATCAGCTGTAGGGAATATTTTCATCAGGAAAATTGACAAACACTATAGGGTGCCAGGGTGGCTCAGTTGGTTAAGCCGCTGCCTTTGGCTCAGGTCATGATCTCAAGGGTCCTGGGATTAATCCCCTGTCAAGCTCCCCACTAAGCAAGGAGCCTGCTTCTCCCTCTGCCCCTCCCCCTGCTTATGCTCTCTCTCTCTCAGATAAATAAATTAAATCTCTAAAAAAAAAAGAGAGGGGCGCCTGGGTGGCTCAGTCGTTAAGCGTCTGCCTTCGGCTCAGGTCATGATCCCAGGGTCCTGGGATCGAGCCCCACATCAGGCTCCCTGCTCCGCGGGAAGCCTGCTTCTCCCTCTCCCACTCCCTCTGCTTGTGTTCCTGCTCTCACTGTCTCTCTCTCTCTGTCAAATAAAGAAATAAAATCTTAAATAAATAAATAAATAAATAAATAAAATAAAAAGAGAGAGAAAGAAAATTGACAAACACTATAAACCAGGGCTTTTCCCCTCTGTACATGACTGTTAATATTTATCAACATACCACTCAATAAAACCCGTATGAAATACTTGCTCTCCTAGAGATCTAGTTAATCTAGCTCCAAGAGGTTAACAAAAAAAGCACATGTACAAACACAAAAGGTAAACAGCACCTCTATCTCAGCATGTGGACAAGACAGCTGCAACGTAAATAGCATGGAACCCTTACCCATCTGAGCCTGGCGCTGCTCAGGCAGAAGGCAGGCAGGACTTGGAAGTCAAACTGAAGAAGTCTCCAGGGTGCTCTGACCTGCATGTCCTTACACCTGGCTCGCAGCCACCATCTGTACACACAACTCAGCTGCTCACTATAGGGGGACACGGACCCCGCACACGGGACGGCTATTCGATTTTATTAGCCAGATAAAGATTCCAAATGGCTTTATCAGCTCCGACACTCTAACCATAGACCTTTGATAGCAGGACCAAATTCTTTTTAAAGGAAACGTGATATTTTTACTACTATATACAAATTGAATGATTTTTTTTTCTTTAGTAAGCTTTTTAATTTAAGTGTAACGGCCTTACAGTAAAGGGTACTAACCCTAAGTGTAAGGTTCAATGATTTTTCAGTGAACACACTACACAACCACCACCCAGATGAAGAAGGAACATCATTCACACCTCAGAAATCTCCCCACCAGAGTCCCTCCTCCCAGTCATTATCCCCCTTTCTCCAACTGCCTCCCCAAAGGCAATTCTTTTGATTTCTAATATTTTAAATGTGTTCTGCCACATGTGCTTATCCAAGCTCTTGTTGAACATCTGGGTAACAGGAACAGTCTTGTGCGTGTCTTCTGGTGCTCATATGTACACATTTCTATTAGGTTCCTACACAACAGTGTACTTTACTAGGGTCAAAAGACACACACGTGTAGCTTGAATGGATCCTGAGACACTGTTCTCCAAAACAGCTGAACTAATTTACATTCACAGGAGAGTTAGAGTTGTTTCTCGTTCTCTCAACACTTGACGTGGCTGGTCGTTCTAATTCTAGACACTCTGGTGCATATGTAGTGCTATCTCTTTGTGGTTTTATTTTGCACATCCCTGCTGACTACGGAGATAAACCACTTTTCTGTATATTTTTCAGTCATTTGGATATCCTCTTTTGTGAAGTACCTGTTCAAGTCTTTGCCCATCTTCTATTCCTTTGTCTTTTTCTCACTGCCCTGTCGGAGTTCTTTACATATTCTGGACATGAGTTGTTAGTTAGATGAACTGCGTATATACTCTCTTACTCTGTAAGCCACGTATTCTCTAAATTAATTTTTGCAGAGGTAGTATTAGCTAGTTTAACACCGGAATAGGCCTCATGCAGGCAAAATTCTTTGAGAGGCAGGGATTGTATTATAATATACTTGGTATCATCCGCATCACCAAGAATAATGCAGTTAACTACAAAAGGCTTTTAGAAGATGTTTAATTTCATCTAGATATGGTTTACATCCTACTATAAAGTAATTTCTTTTTTATATACACATATCTATGTATGCATCCCTTTCAAATAAAGGTATCTTCACAGTGAATTAATTCATGTATTTAAACATCTTTTACTTAGAACCCACATTTATAAATTGAGAAACTAGATATAGTTCCTATTCTAATTTAAATACTAAGTTTAACACTAACCGCCCAAACCGAACTCTAACACAACTAGACTTTAATTTCCTTCTTCTCTTGTGTGAGGTCTAAGTTGCACTGGACACATTAATGAGGAGGCTGCTCTTCAAAGTCAAAGGGTCTCTTTCAGTGCAACCCCTGGGAGAACAGCGCTCGGACAGCCATAGGTGATTGGAAAGAGGGTGGGCACTTGACCCAGGGCAGTTAACCACAGGCTGGCCAAAGGTCAGTGATGCAGCCTAGACTGAAAAGATCAGTCAAATCAATTCGACTCCCTCTCTCCAGAATCTGATAGAGAAGTACTGAGACAGAGAGAGAGAGAGAGAGAGTGGAAAAGGGTCCCCCCAGAAAAGTAATATATGGAGAAAGAAGCTATAAAGAGTTAGGCCAAGGTCACAGCAAAGCCACAGCAACGTTAAAACAGAAGCTATGAGGTGGGAGTCAGGAGAACACGGTAAGAATAAGCAACAGGTACTGAAAAATAGAAGCCGACAGGTAGAGAGCAGCAGAGTCCTGTGAACAGTGGGCCCTACCCTACACTCTTGCTACTGAAGCTCCTAGTGCTATTGTGAATGCTGTTCTAGTCCCTTAAATCTGGGCTGTCCTGCCTAGCTTCTCAGATGCGATGGTACTTAAGCTTTATTTGAGCATTTCTTACATTTTTATGCGTCCCTGTTTCCCCAGTGGCCCCCACCTATAATCTCTTCAATAAAATTTAGGGGAACTGAATTGAGTCCCCATACCTTGTACCAAAAGAGCATAGTAACACAACACTTCAACTCCATCTAATAAAGGGACTGATTTATGATTAGAGATGTCTTCCATGAATTCAATATAAGATATACTAGACACTTTAAGAGGGGGAAAATAGGGTGGCCTGGGTGGCTCAATCAGTTAAGCGTCTGCCTCTTGATTTCAGCTCAGGTCATGATCTCAGGGCTGTGAGATCAAGCCCCGCATCAGGCTCCACGCTCGGTGTGGAGTCTGCTTGAGATTCTCTCTCTCCATCTCCCTCTGCCCCTTGCCCCACTCATGCACGCTCTTTCTCTCTAAATAAAATCTTAAAATAAGGGGGGGGGGACAGGGGGAAATATGTAGACATCAACAAGGAAGCTGATCAAGTGACTCCCATGGCAAACCAAGAAGCTGGTACCTGAGTGACATTATCTTCGTCGGCACTGTTGAAGCGTTGCACATCAGGAGAACACCGGCTGCTGTGTTCCATGGCATAAGGTTGCTGTTCCGGAGCACTAAAGCTATTGGGGTAGTAATTTGGAGCACCACCTTCAAAAGAAAACCATAGAGATTCACTTAGGGAGAGGAAAAATGAATTAAGTCTACAAGCAGTCAATGTAATAAGATATAATTCAAGTGGCAATCACATATACGTGTATATACACACACATGCATGCCTAGATATACACACACAATATATATGCAGGTC
Source organism: Phoca vitulina (assembly GCF_004348235.1). Taxonomy (NCBI): domain Eukaryota; kingdom Metazoa; phylum Chordata; class Mammalia; order Carnivora; family Phocidae; genus Phoca; species Phoca vitulina. The sequence continues at coordinate 13,631,746 of NW_022589719.1, read as the reverse complement.
ATGTACATATTATTTTTAACGTCTATTTAGCTATAAGCAGGACTCAGATTCTTAGAGAATAATGCCACCTTCCAAATGCTCTCATGGGCGGTCTCACTCTGAGTTTTAATGAAGAGATCTCAAGTTTTCTTTAACACTTCAAGTGATCTGATCTTTAAAATCTTCCAGTGCTTACTGGTACAAATATATTTATACAGGTTTGATCTGGCCCCCATAGAAGATGAGACCCAAAGATACATTTCAAATCTGAGAGTTTCATTTGGGCTTGGGCTCAATTCAGACACTGAATCACAGAACTCTTGGGAGCAACTGAAAGTTCTAGCCCTGCTCCTTCAATCTACAGACACATATAAACTGAGCCCTGAGATGTTAACTGCCTGCTGCACGGTCACATGGTGGTTAGTGGTAGAGCTGGGATCTGGGATCTGTTTTGTCTCTTCCATTCCAGTACAGACTATATTCCCATTACACAACTCTATTTCACTATTCCTTCAAGGTTTTAAGATTCTTGGAGTGTCTTTCCTTTATTGACTACGACTTTATTCAATTCTAGCTTCCCTTTCCCTTCCCTCCACAGATAAATAAAAAAGGATTGTTTTTTTAGTTTGATATTTCTAGTATGGCAGCACTCATTTATCTGGACTTATAGAAAAAAATAATGACAAATGCAATCAAAACATATCTTCTGACTTCTGGAATAAATTAAAATAAATTTTTCATTTTGGCATATTTATTTTCCTAACTGCTTCAGCTGATGTTGGCTGAAGCTTGAATTACCTGAGCACATGCTGCCTAAGCAGGAGTGGCCTAGAAACATCTTGAGTGTTTTGAACAAACCAATCTGAGGTTAGAATCTTAACCAGCTTACTGCCAGGATAGATTATGCAGAATGAATAATCAAGAGGTGCCTATAGATCACACCCATCAAGTGCACGTAGGGAGAAGGAGGGCCCCATACTATTATGGGGCCCAATTATTAGCCCTTGGGATTCATTCCAGGTCAGCAAAATGCTCCAACAACCAGCTACCACAGTGGTCTTCTGCACTAAGAATTAGTTCTTTGAAATGTGCCTATTTGAGTAATTTTAAAATTCTATCTCCAAATGAGTTCTGACCCTTCCTCTGGGAGTTGTCTTCAAGTCATTGACTACTGGGAACAATTAAGCTCTTTCATTAAACTTCAAGAGCACAACCCAAATGCTCAGCTTATAAAAGTAGGCAAAGGGTGTGTCAAAATGTATCCTTAAGTAGTTTTTCATACACATGCCACCATAATGGTGAACAAGAATGATAAACATGAAGCAAGTACTTATTAATGAAGTTCCAGAATATACATGAACCTCTCCAATACAGCCGGTCTCAGGAACAAAATGACTGACAAATATGAAAGGAAGAAATCACTTTAGAATAAAAATGCAGAAGACCAACACAGGAAATATCAGCTACTTTGGGCAACAGCACACCCCATGAGCTCTATAAACCTCAGGGAGCAAAAGTGCTGCAAACACCTGATGTAATCAATTAGTGAGCAAGTAAACTCGTTAAATACATACAAAGGCTTAGTCATAATGGTAACAAATGCAAGGCACAAAATCATATAAACAAAATAATCTTAAGTCTATAAAAAATAGTCCCAGAGAAAACTGGCAGGAAATAAAGCAAAATGCAACAGTTGTGGCCTCTGAGTGTTGGGGCTGTAAGTGGGTTTTTCTTCTCCCCTTCTCTTCTTTCCCTTATATTTTCCAAATTTTCTTTTCTTTCTCTTTGTATCAGAGAAAAGTAAACTTGGTTTGAATATAGACATCTATGGCTATAAATATAAATCATCAGTAAAATTTCTGAAGGGATCAATGTAAGCAGCCTATTACCAAAAAAAAATGTGCCCAAATAAGAAAACAAAAGAAAGAAAATTAAGATCGATATTAAACTGGGGAGCATTAAAAGGAAAAAACATTAATCAAACATTCACTAATTAGAACAAGTAATCAAAAATAGAGGCTGTTTATACATGGCACCAAAAACAGTAGTTAAAAGAAAAGAAATTCATAAATTTGATAAATGAGCTCCAAAGAACAAAATACAATAGAGTCTCATCTCACCAGCTGATTTCCATGAATTCAACTATATTATATTCACTTTGAAAAAAAAGTAAGGGAGGATTCCTTGATTCACTCTGTCTCCCTTATTCTAACCTGTCCCATGCCCCATTTGTTCCTCCTTGACCCCAGCCAAGTACAATGGAAAACAAGAAACAGGAACTCTTGCACTTTTGCACTTCCAAGAGTCTAAGTCCTAGTGATTTAAGAGTGATAAGGAACTGTCCACTTTGTGAAAAGTCTTTAAAACCTAACCCCTAAGCTGAATGCTACTCTTCAACAGCCAGTGTGAAAGATCTTTCTCCCACCTTTCATTATCTGATGGACGGCAAGGAAAATCTGAGATGGGAACTCTCAATAAAATATATCAAACAGATAAAAGTATAGAGTCTTCGGGCAGTTTAAACCATCCTTGCTTCATAGAGCAGAAGGTCCCCTGGGTTGTCTTCATAGAGCAGGAGCCTGAAGACCACGGGCCTAGCAGGGCATCCTGCCCTCTGCTCAGTGGCACTCTCGGCACCACCCCCCCACCCGCCCGGGTGAGCCAGACGTCTGAGGCCTACCCTGATTGTCGAGCATGCACATGGGGCCATCACGCTGGTAGTTGGCCACTCGAGCACGGAAAGGACAGTTCACAGGTATCTGAAGATAGTTGGGTCCCAGGCGGTGGCGGTGAGTGTCAGGATAGGCAAAAAGGCGGCCCTACAGTTATAAACGAAACAGGCACTGACTGCGTGCAGTCACACACACGGCAGAATGGTCTGTGCACTTCATTCTCAAATTTCAAGCACAAAGCACTCTGTACGGCGTTACCACCAAACCCTGACTAGCCCCCCAAAAGAGCAAAGTTTCTTCTCTCATGAAATGAGTTCTCCCGAACTGAACGGTCCTTAATCTTCCCTGTCAAACAGCCAAAGAGCCACAAGTCTTCACACCTGTTCTAGGTAAGAACTTCTTTTTTCCCCTCAAATAACAAGTTAGTGCCCTGCCCTGTATTACTTCCTACACTCAAGGATGTTATCACATTGTAATATTGCTAGAACCCCACTAACTGGAATCTATGTCCTTCTCACTGTGATCTGGCTTACTGCTTTGGATAACACTTTAAAGTTTATTAACACGATCTTGTTGAAAGGTAATGGAGACCACTGTTCATGACCATACAACCACTATCACCCTGGGATGCTCATTAGTCCCCATCAGAGTGATTTCAAAGGCCCCCTACCTGGATCGCCACTTCCAGCCCCTCCTTCACCATCACCGTCCTACACACTCCTGCCAAAAGCATCAGCCTCAGACCCCACACAGATTATGTGACTTAACTACTCAAAAAACTTGAAACATTTCCTCACTGGTCACCAAACAGCTAAAGAAGTACAGCAGTCTTTCCCTGTTGTATGTATGGCTCCTCACATGCTCTCTGGCATCAGAACTCACAGCTAACTGACTTACGTTGTAGAAAGACTGGGCTAGGGACTGATATCTTGACTGCACCTACTAAATAAAGCCCTTTCACTTTCTAAACACACTTAAAAAAAAAAAAAGAAGACAGCACATTAAATTTAAAATATGTTTGCCATAGCCAAAATTAATACCGACAGAAATTACAGGATTCATTCATAAATTCAATTCACTAATAGAATTGCATGATTTTGGTTTATCATCTTTTCTCAGGACTTTCTCCCCAACAGTTTCAATGAAATGTCTTAGACATTTGCTTTTTGTTGTTGCAGAGAACATGGATATGATATGTGGTCCTTTGCCCTGGGCCTAGGCCTCCACACGGTGCCTCCCAGCTCTTCTCATTGTATGACTCAGTGTTGTTAACTGTCTCCAGGTCTCACTGTGGCCCCAGAGACCCTTGTTGACCTGAATTGTGAAAAGAATTTGGATAATATTTGTTCTTTAACCTGTTCCCTCAATACCAGGGTTATGCAGTTTTAGCTCTACCCATGATAAATTCATGCCTTGGCAAATCCCAGTAACCTCCTTCACACGTTTCACCTCCCTTCCAACCCCAAGGGAGGGAAGGTTGGATGCCCAGGGTCCCAGGGCTTGGCTTCCTTTACTCCTTTCAACACAAGCACTCTGCCTGTGCTCTGTGATCTGCTTGGCTTTACTTCTCTATTCTCTAACCTCCAGTTCACCAACTGGACAGATTCTACTTGATACACACAGACCACATTTCTCAAAACTGAAGAAACCTTGTCCTAAAAGGAACAATTGTACAAACTTCTACTCAAGCACTAATGTCCCCTCTGACCTATGCTCAATGTACACAATCTTATTTCTTCTACTTTAGGAAGAAGTGACTGTTGACAGTTTATATAGACCCAACATGGCCCACTGTTGCTCCTATACTCAGGTTTCTCTCCTGTCCCATTTTACCTCTGTTGAAAACTGAAATCCTACCCATTCTTCAAAAGCCATCTCAAATGCTACCTCATTCTTGAAACTTTGTCGTCATCCTCCTAACAGACAAGATTTCTCCTAATTCAAATGGCATTCTGCCTTATATTATAGTTATCTTGTGTTTTCATATGTTATAGCAGCCAGAGCAGTCTATCATCCGCAGAGAGGTATTCAATTTCTATTAGTTAAGGGGCAGCTGGGTGGCTCAGTCAGTTAAGCGTCCAACTCTTGATTCGGCTCAGGTCATGATCTCAAGATTGTGAGATCAAGCCCCACATCAGGCTCTGCACTGGGCATGGAGCCTGCTTAAGATTCTCTCTCTCCCTCGCCCTCTGCCCCTTGCCCCCTCACATGTGAGTCATCTCTCTTTTTCAAAAAAAAAAAATACATACATATATATATTTATATATATGTTAAATTGAACTGAAAGCTAATAAAAAACTTATTTTCTATAAAAGTTTTAGATGTTCTCAATGTCAAAGCAGGAAAGTTACTATTAAAAAAAACAATGGTGGTGCCTGGGTGGCTCAGTCGGTTAAGCGTCTGCCTTCTGCTCAGGTCATGATCCCAGAGTCCTGGGATGGAGTCCCACATTGGCCTCCCTGCTCAGCAGGGGGTCTGCTTCTCCCTCTGCCCTTCACCCTGCTTGTGCTCTCTCTCACTCGCTCTCTCTCAAATAAATAAAACATGAAAAAAAAAAAAAAAGCAATGGAATCTTAGCTTGTCTCCATGGAGAGTGACACCTGAACCAGAGTTAGATGCTTCTATGAGAAGCAACCATCAGTCACTGTGGCCTAATGTCAGGTAATAATCTTTCACCTTTGTTTCATGGTCAGAGTCCAAAAACACAAGAGATTGATTTACTCAATAATTATTAAGCCAAATATTTTCCTACTGATTTCTGGTCCAAAAAAGTATTTTTCACTCTTTCTACTCTTGAAAGAGCCTAGTGGAGAGTGATGAAAAAGTAGTGAATGCGTAGGAACATTACTGAAACAAATGGTTAAATTAACCCACTGCCTTCAATCACTGGTGACATAAAAACTATCTCCAGTCTCTTTTTACAGATGGAAAAATTCAAGCATCACCATGGGAGAGGAAATGAATCAAGTTATACTGAACATTTAATGATATTCCCTCCCATCAATGACAGAACAAAGAGTGCTTTACTCTACAAATACCTGAGGCATTTCTAATGTAACTTCTTTTAAATTAAGAGACTAAATATCAAAGTCTTAACATACTATGAAATTTGCTTTATACTGTAATATTGTAATGTCAGGATGCCTCAGTCAGACCCACAGGAACTAAGGACCCAGATTAATTAAAATTTAAGTGATGTTCTAGTTAATTCTTTATATAAACATCATGCCAAATTATAGCATGTGTGTATGTGCGTGTGCTCATGCGGGCGTGCATTCACCCATGCACACACCTGCACTCCTGCCTCATAAGATCTCCATCCACCAGGCTTACCTGAAGCATTTTGTCAGGGCTGGGCTCAATGCCAGGTGGCATGTTGCTTGGGTCAAATGCCAACTGTTCAACCTCAGCGAAGTAATTAACTGGATTCCGGTTTAAGACCAGTTTACCAACTGGGATAAGAGGGTAGTCCTGGTGAGGCCAAATCTAAAAATAAATGTCATATTCACAATTACCAAATAACCAACTAAAAGAAATTAAAGTACTTATTAAAAATACCAGCTTTCCAGGTGCCTGGATGGCTCAGTCGGTTAAGCATCTGCCTTTGGCTCAGGTCATGATCCCAAGGTCCTGGGATCTAGTCCTGCATCGGGCTTCCTGCTCAGCGGGGAGTCTGTTTCTCCCTCTCCCTCTGCCCTTCCCCCCACCTGGTTCGTGCTCGCTTGCTTGCTCACTCTCTCTCAAATACATAAATAAAATCTTTTTAAAAAAAATTACCAGCTTTCTAATATAATGAATCTAATATAACGATAATTTTTTAATCCAGTAAAGTGAAAAGAACTTAGGTGAGTGCACTGGTTCAATCTTTCACAACAGGAAACAGTAAATACTGACATCTTCCCTGGGCAAAAGGACATCAGCTTTTCAAGATTTTTTCCCTGCTAATAATGATAGATCAAGCCACTTTGAGGAACTCAATGAACTCAGCAAACAGGAACTAGAAGTGAGATGCACAGGCCAGGAAATTGCAAAGCAGCTGCATGGCATTTCATACATGACTTCACGATCATTATGAATACTTGACTGGAATTTGTAAAATTAGGTACAAAGAGACTTAAAAAAGAAAACAATTTAGTTGTTAACAGACTCACCTTGGTAAGATCAAATGGATTGAATGGAAAGGTTTCTGCCTGATTAAAAGTCATGACCTGGATGTAAAATGTCCAGGAGGGGTAGTTGCCTGTGGCAATGGCATTGAAAAGATCTCGCAGGCCGTAGTCAGGATCCTCCTGAGAAAGTCTCGCTGCGTCTTCCACAGGAAGGTTTTTGATGCCCTGGTCAGTCTACAGAAGGAGAGAAAGCAGCTCAAACTGAAATGTATTGGCAAAGTTATAGAACTTTAATCAGTTACGCACTGAAGGATGATGAGTAACGCAACCCAAACACTGGATTTTCCTTGTTCAAATCTGATACAAATAGGAATTCATCAACAAGAAATTCTACTTGGTTATCTTGATTCTTTTAAATGCTAAGGGAATCTGTATATACATTTCATATTTAAAATTAGTCCTATATTTCCCTTTCTGTATCCTGTATTATTTGAATTTAACTGTTAACATATATTTTCAATTTCTCACCCATATAAAGAATGCTGTACTACTGTCTTCAGAAAAGCCAAGAAATTTTTGGCATAAAATAAACATAACATAGTATGTACCACTTTAACCATTTTAAAGTGTCCAATTCAGTGGATTTTTTTTTTTAAAGATTTTATTTATTTATTTGACAGAGAGAGATACAGCGAAAGAGGGAACACAAGCAGGGGGAGCGGGAGAGGGAGAAGCAGGCTTCCCGCCGAGCAGGGAGCCCAATGTGGGGCTCGATCCCAGGACCCTGGGACCATGAGCTGAGCCAAGGGCAGACGCTTAACGACTGAGCCACCCAGGCGCCCCCAGTGGATTTTTTAGTATACATCTCAAAATAAAGTTGCAAGGTCACACGGTAATTCTACATTTAATTTCTTGAGGAACTTCAAAATTGTTTTCCAGAGTGGTGATTATTTGAATTTTTAGACTCATGTTACTTTTCAAATCAGAAAAAATAAAAAAATAAAAAAATACTTTTAAAATAAGCAAATAATTTTTTTTGCATGAAGTAAGTTTTTAATTCCCTGTTTTGTAATAGCTCAAATCAATTATTGAGATTGTGCTGGTTAGCATCCCTCTACCCCCCTCTTCCTTTTATTTTTTTTCAGAAATCACAGAATCATAGTTCATAGAACTGAAAAGAACTTCAGTAGAGCCACTCTGAACCAGTTGTCTGCCTAGGAGCAGGCAAAATTAGTATTCTTTTTTTTTTTAAGATTTTATTTATTTATTTATTAGAGAGTGAGCAAAAGAGAAACAGCATGAGAGGGGAGAGGGTCAGAGGGAGAAGCAGGCTCCCTGCTGAGCCGGGAGCCCGATGTGGGACTCGATCCCAGGACCCCGGGATCATGACCTGAGCCAAAGGCAGTCACTTAACCAACTGAGCCACCCAGAAGCCCCAAAATTAGTATTCTGACTTCCCAAGCAAGCCATGAAGACCGAACTAAGTTAGTCACTTTCACCAACGCTCCTACTATCACACCATATAGTCTTTCAACAGATTCTCACCTGTATCTTATTCTGAAAGATCCCCACAAGCCAAGCATGGAAAGATTTCCTCATCAAAGTCAACTCTGAAACTCTTTCTACCACAGAAATCTCGAGTCTCTCTAGCCAGCAGGAAGATATGAACCCTTCTTACTATCAGACCAGAAGTCACCTTCCAGATTTAAAAATGGAGGTCACCATCTGCAGATCACCCAGAGAGCTAATATATTAAATTGTGCAATAATACTGCAATACCTTTCTGGTTTTAACTGAATCCCTCAGGCTTAGAAAAGACTAGTCATAGGTTAGAATAATCCACACTGATATATCCAAGTAGGTCTCAGGCTACCCCAGGGCCCTCTACTGAACAGGCCCATAAGCAATCCAATCCTTCCAGGATCATGGACAGCTGCTGTTATTATCCCAATTTCACAGTGACAAAGCTGGAGCACAGAGAACTTTTAATAATATGACCAAGTCAGAGTTACCTAGAAAAAGGAAAATTTGAATTCAGACTGCTCTGTCTGCAAAGCTACCACCATGCGGGTGCCCCAGACACAGTCATTTACCCCTTGCTCTCTGTGACACAACACTGCTCCTTTTGGCAGTTACAAGCCAATGGGGCAACTGTTGCTTAAAACTGTTCTCTGCCAAAGATTATATATATCCAAGCTATAAGTATAAAGAGGGAAAACAGTTTTCCTATTTGATATACCTACATGAGTTGTTCAGATAAAGATTAAGACAAAACAGAAGAAAACAGGTCTTGGGGTAGATACCATTAAGGAGACTGTATTTGTCCTGAGTCCCCTTCTGGTCTGTGCTTATTTTAGCAGTAGTATTTGGAAACACATTCTCAGGCCACCAGAGGCTTTTTTTAAATACCTTCTAGAGTTCTCTGAGAATACTGCTTATTGTAACAAATGCCAAGATCATAATACAAGAGAGCTCTTTAAAACACTTCAGTTAATTAAAATGTTCTCAGAGCTTCCCCCGAAGGTAACTTATTTGATGATTATATGAAAGTAAATGAAAAAGACAATTTTTATTTTTTTACATTTGTAACTGATTTTACTTTTTTTGCCCTATTCATAATACACCCTCAATAAATGCTAAATAAATGGATGGATGAGTTTAAAAAAATTAGGAGAAATGTCTCTGGAAAGAAAGCATCAGATTGAAAGTGATGGTGAGGTTGGTATTACAGACAGGAATGCCCCATTTTTGCCATAATCCCCTCTTGGACCATAAAAGATATCTATGTTCAGCACCATGACTCAGGGCTAGCAAAGGCAAAGCAACATAACACTTCACTGTTTGCTAAGGCTTAATTCTAAACTCCAACAAAGAAGTCTAGAAAGCTAGGCTAAACCTGGTAGAAATCTTTCACATAGCCTAGAGGCCTATATTATCTCCTTCCATTTGAGCCCAAACCAAAACCTTAAGTGTTCCCTCTCCAGGGAAAATGGATATTCACCTGCCAGCACCAGGAACATTAAACCAGAGAACCAGCATTAAATGAGCATTTCCCCAAATATTTACACATTGCCCCCAGGGCCCAGAAGGAGAAGAAAGCCTGACCATTGTTAGTAGCTGTGTACTCCTACCCTCTGGCCACATGGAAAGAGGAGACCAAAGAGAGCCCACACAGTTCCCTTAACTGGGCAGCATGCACCTATTCACTTGGGCGGAGCCAAGAGAAGAGTCATGGTCCAAGTCAACTGGACCAGTACCTCTCAGCCTTCAGAGTGGAGGTAAGGGAAAGGCGGGGAGGAGCCTTGATCTTCTCCCAATCTTCAGAAGTAAAGAGACGTGGGTGGTAGGAGCCTTGCACCTTCTGCCCCAAAGGCAACATGTACCTTATAATGGAATTTGCAATAAACTGCCTCTCCCTTCTCATTGGTCAGCTTAAAAGTATGCGATCCATATCCATTCATGTGCCTGTGTCCATCTGGAATCCCTCGATCACTGAACAAGAAGGAAACCTAAGAAACAGAAAAATAAATCCTAAAATTTTCCAGTTTCAATCAAAACATCCTAGATTTTTTAAAGATATTCCTAAGTTTCCAAAGAATCTCTTAATGACATGGAACACACTAAGCAAGTTCCCATAGGAAAGGTTATCATTAGTATCATTTATACAAAATAACAAGAATTTTAAAGCAGAATGATATGTAAATCATTAACCTCATGGCTCAGAATTCAATAAAGATAAGCAAAAACAAATAGGAAAAGTAGCCTACCTTATTACTCAGAATCTATTTTAACAGTAAATATGTTTGGTAACACTTTTCCCTTCTTTCCCTAATACAAAGAGCTTTACTTCGTACTAGAGACTTTAATCCTTAATATTGTTAAATATCAATTGATAACGTTTCTAGCATCACTTAAGGGCTATGAATGGGGGAAGATTAACAAAATCAATCATTATAAAACTCTTCAGAGTCAAGAATTCTGAGGAAGCCTCCCAAAAAGAAAGTCAGAAACCAAGTCCAATGAGATATAGCCAAAGCTGTTTGAGAAACACATGATGAGGCACAGTTCAGGTGAAACATTATAATAGAGTGAAAAAGAAGAGTTCCTACCTGATGCAGAGACTCGGGGCGCAGGCTCCAAAAGTCCCAGACCATGTCCGGATCCTTCAGGTGTGTTTGCGGGTTTCTCTTTTGACTATGGATAAAGGATGGAAACTAAACAGAAAAAGAGAAAAAAATCCCAAAACTAAGTTTATAGGAATTTTGGTGTCTTACACTATACATTGCCTACTGCTAGGTCTACAGATTATAACTTGGAACAAGATAATCCTAGAATGTTACACTGCCAAACCCTAAAATGAAATTTACCCTCTACATGTTTCCAAGGCAAAGTGCCTCTTTTTATTAATCTTCTAGACTCTACAAGGAAAACTGGACTATACCCACGAAGTCCGTGAATCTTGAAATGCCAAACTGAAGACCAATGGTAACTGTTATTTGATCTTATAAAAAGATATTCAATACAGAAAAATGTGCTTAAAAAGGCAATCCAGCCAACCCAAATTCCCTTCTTTCTGCTTTTCCCAGGGCTTCTCCTCAAATGCCAGTCAATACAGAGTGTTTGAAATCAATTTAAATCAAACATATGTAGAGTGCAATATACTTTATCACCTACCAATATGGCATCCCTGATGAAGAAAATGGGGGTGTTATTTCCAACAAGATCCCAATTACCATCCTCTGTGTAAAATTTCACTGCAAACCCACGAGGGTCACGAACTGTGTCAGCTGAGCCTGACTCTCCAGCTAGAAAATTCAAATGGGAAAAATGAAGCATAAGCCAGAGTACCTGGGATCCAAGAAATGTAAAGTCATAAAGAAACACTGGGATCTATCTTTTCTAATCCACTTCCTCGAAGGAAGTCAGATATTTAAGTGCCTGGGTTATTATTTCTACCATCTACCACCTAATTCAGTCTACCAATTAAACAAAAGAATTAATTGCGAGTAATAAGAGAGTACATAACTATAAAAGTGGAAAAGATTATCCATTTAACATAAGATAGCTTTGTTTAAACAGGTAATTAAAATTTAAATTAAAATAAAGGAAGAAAATAATTATAAAGATTAAGATAGTAAATAAGGAGAATAACTGAATCGTTAAAATTATGAGGTTAATATTAAGAAGATGAGTGAAAATGTAGATTCTTACTCTTAATGTCATTTATTTTTGCATCCACAGTATTTTTAAAATGCACAAACACAGAGTGAAGAGAAACGGAATTAATCGTGCGTTGTGGGGTGTTGAGATGTAGCATGATAGATCTAATTCATACTAGCACTACTGAAAAAAATAGAAATAACCCCACTGTGCAGCGTGGATCTACAGATGAGATTACAGCTAATGTCTGTAAAGCGTCTAACCATGGGTGCCATAGAGTTAATTCCCAATAAAGGGCAGCTATTGTGGTTGCTTAATAAGTGCCCCACTCCACGCTTTCATCTGAGGCAACCACTTGTAGGAAAGTTCCTTCCAAATGTCACAGAATTGCAATGCTGGCCTCTGCCTGAGTGTGATTTCCTAAGACCTCAACAAACAGAATTAAAAGGAACTTTCTGCATGTCTCAAAATATTTTTTCTACTGTAAAACCTGGCTATCATTTGGAGAAGTGTTTTTTTCTATCTTCTAATATGCTTTCCTTGAAATGTAGTTATAAATGCCCCAAAGAAGGTACAGGGTTGGGTTACGCAAACAGACGGACTTACCGACAGTGGAGAATCGAACCGCAATGGGAGTCCTCTTTCCAATATGCTCAAACACCTTCGCTTTGGAGTATCTGGTAATGTCATGTGTGACCTCGAAGTAGCCAAAAGCCCCTAATGAGAAAGACACAGAAATCCTCACCGTGAGACCATCGCAGACCACTGGGCCCTCAATAGGCATCTGGGTGACAAGAGAGACAGATGGTGCAGCACTGGCCTTTTGGGAGCTTCCAACATTGACAGAAGAAAGGGGAGATAGATGTCCAAACACAAAATGATGGGGGCAAAATGCAAAGCCCTCAGTGCTACACTGAGTGCTACGCAGCTGGAACCAAGTGGAAGGAGAGATGAGTGGGGCTGGAAGTAGCAGGTCAAGGCTGAGACACAGGGTCTGAGGAGGTCTGGAAGTACAGGAAGGACCCAGGAGAGAAACAGAAGAATAGGGGGAAGAGGAGAAAACACAGGGAAAGAAAGGATCGATTAAACACTTAGGAAGACACAACAGGCCAAACTACAAACTGAACAGCATACCAAAGCCCTGATGGAAAAGCCACACAGAAAAAGCTGGAGAAGATGGAAGGAAAAAATAAAGAAACTAGAAAGTTCTAACTGGGAGTCTGAGCAAGCAGCTAAGAGAAAAACATTTTCTTCCTTTCTATCAAGCTTTCTTGTCTCATTGAATTTTCAGCTTTCTTTTAAACACCACCCTATGTTGCGTTTCTGCAATAAAAGCAAGTTTTACACAACTTTTGGACGAAAAAGGAAAAATCACCACAAACCCACCCCCTGAACACAACTATCCTCAATTTTGCACCATTCACTCCAGTATGTATCTCCTCAGTGCACCATCTAAATCTAGCTACAATTTCAGCATGCTCATGTCTGTATTTTCATATTTTTATTTCTTCACTAAAGTACACAATGGAAGAAAAGGAAGATCCCTTTCATTTTTACTAAAATATTTTATATATCATGTTCAATCCAGAGAAATAACCATCATTTACAAATTCCTCTCCTTGTGGACACTTTTTTTTCCTTTCTCCCAGGAATGGAAATTTGCCTCTTCTATTAAAGGAGCTCCAACCCCGTGAGAAGTAATTTTTAACCCAGGTGTTGCGAAACAATCCTTTTACAACAAATAAACATGGCTCTCACCTGCTCCTTTGGCGTGCACGACTCTCTCAGGGATTCTTTCCCGGTCAAAGTGAGCCATTTCATCAGTGAAAACCACATCCTGAACAAGAAGGGGTCCCCGGGGCCCCGCTGTCATAACATTAAGCTTGTCTCCGACTGGGTTACCGGCCCCGGTGGTCAGGACATCAGGTTTCTAAGTGAATAAACGCAAAAGGACAAAGAGCACAGGAGAGTCAGTACAATCAAACCATTATTTACATTGGCAGAGGGCACACTGTTTTCCAATTTTTATACCTTCTGCTCAAACTCTTTTTAAATTTCCTGTGTCCGAGGTGCTGAAATACTGCAAAGATACGCCACTGCCTGAAATTCAGAGGCAGGTCTCAGAAATCCTTGAAAAATCTCAACACCAATCTGCCAAGAAATCTGCTCTGATGAGCAGAAAGATGGCTAAATTAGCTGCCAACTCGCTCAGCCCCTGCTCTCGATACAGCCACCGGGCTCCACACAGGAAGCCCCCGGGGAGGGGGATCCTATGCGCTTAACACGGAATGTCCAAACTGATCGCAAGAAGATGGTCTCTGGAGAAGCCATGCTGGTCAATGGTCAACTTGCAGCTGCTTTCTGAGTGCTACAGATGTTCAAGTGGGTCATCCCGGATAGCATTCACTTCTCTCAAGCAGCGGGGGCCAGCTCTTTGCAACATCTCTTTCCAATTCCAAAACAAAAAAAAGCCAAAAAAGGTCAATGGCTTTTATTGTCACTGAAAATAAACTGTTGCTGGTAAGATGGATTATAGTATTAATTTTCTAAAGATGTCAAATGTCCCTGAAATGGGATAGGTTATTTTAGTGTAACAAAGAATTAGTTTTCTCATCCACCCAGTTCTCCAGGATCAGTTACATCGGAAGCCTCCCAGCTACCCCTTCTCCAAGATGGAGCAGCAGCCTTTTTCAATAAATGATCCTAAGCAGCTCTTAGCATCATCTTGGCTCATACCTAACCAGGGACAACTGCCTTTCCAATGTCTTCCCCTGGCCACTGGGAAACCAGGGGAGATGTGTGGGGAAAGCAAAGCCAAGCCACCTCCATTCTAGGAGAACAACTCAAAAACGTCTAGTGATGAAAGTCCATAGTACCAACTTCATGTGTCCAGAAAAGCACTATGCACAGAATTCTCATAGACCTGGAGTGGAGTGTATAACTCTTCCTCTCCAGGTACACCTGCTCTGAATATTAAAAGAAGGTCAATACCTGTCTCTTCCCTAGAAGGGGATATTAGGAGGAGAGGGGTCACTTTAAAAACTATAAAAATACCATGAGCTCTTTGGGAAAATGCATTCAACAAGGGAGATCTTGGACTCTTCAGAATGAATAAACAAGACGCATACACCCACTAGAGTTCTTTTCACATCAAAACGGGAAGAGGCCGACATGGAACCTTAGGGAAATCGTGAGTGCTGGCATCACAGAGCCTGGGTCCGACTTCCAGCTCTGCCAATCACCAGATGTGTATGTGTGAGCACTGTGCTTGCTATTTCTGAGTCTCAATTCTGCATGTGCAAAATGGACAAGAAACAACGATCTCCCAGAGTTAATCCGCGGATTGAAAGCACTAAATTCATGCAAAATGAGGGCTCCACACCAGGCACACCCACACTACCATTTTACTGGCCATGTGAAGTGATCTGATAGCAGAAGCAGAGCATTTTAGGTTTCTTTTTCTTTTTTTTTTTTTTTTAAAGATTTTTTTTTATTTATTTATTTGACAGAGAGATAGACAGAAGAGCACAAGCAGAGGGAATGGCAGAGGGAGAGGGAGAAGCAGGCTCTGCACTGAGCAGGGAGCCCGATGCGGGACTCGATCCCAGGACCCTGAGATCATGACCTGAGCCGAAGGCAGACGCTTAACCATCTGAGCCACCCAGGCGCCCTAGGTTTCTTTTTCTAACCACCATGACACGTGTGTAGGCATCCATTCAGACTCTCTCGCCCCATCCCTTCCTCATCCAGCAGCAAACTCTTCCAAAATCTAGGAGAGTTTAAGGGTCTGGTCACCAGGTACCACCCAATCGTGCCACTCTCTTTTGAAGATACACATGTGCTAATACATGGGACAATGGATACTTTTTTTTTTTTCATTTAAAGTAGAAAATGAATCAGAAAAAGGAAGGGGGAAATTGTACAACTTCACCTTTGGTTTAAACCTAAAACCTTGACTTTCACTGGAATCACCGGGGGAGCTTTTTAATGCATAGATAGCTAGAGATTTCTGATATAATTAGTCCCAGTGAGGCCTGGGCATCAGGATTTTTTTTAACTCCCCAGGTAATTCCTAAGTGAAGCCAGGACGAAGCACTACTGACTTCAAGCTTTGGGATGATCCACAATTAAAATAATAAAAGAGTCTGAGCAAACAATCTGTCCACACTTTACCATGCTCTTTTCAACACATAAACATAGCACTGAAGGAAATCTTAAAAAAATAAATAAATAAATCAAGGGGACATCGCATAAAGGAGAGAAGCACGACAGAGGATACCAAGAGGCTCCGGAAAAAGAAAGGTAAACAGGTCAGAGTTGTCATTTACATCACTCATGAAAGCAATAAAGGCACATCACACATCCCCTCCAGATGACCAGGTCAGAGTGATATGGTCAAGAATAAAAACCAGACCCAGAGGAGGTACATGCATGGCAAGGTGGATGAATGGACGGCTGAGTGAAGAATTAAAGAATGAGATGGTCTCACCTGATGGCCCGGACTCATGGAAAGCTGGGAATGAGAATGCTGGAATTTTGCGCCATGGGGCTTCCCTCCCACCCAATGCAGGAATGTCCTCCACAACACCATTCATTCTAAGAAGTAAACCCGGGTTTCTCCATTATAAATGTAGCATCCAGCCTCTCTTCCTTGCTCTAATAGATCATTGGTCCTAATTTTTAAGTTTTCCTCACACATGCTAATGTGTATGTAATCTGCCTTCAAAAAAGTGGCAGAAAAAGCTTCAACAGGGTCAGCAACACAGAAGGGAGTCCAAAGGGAGGGCAAAGACCAGGAGAAAAAGATCTCCAACTTCAGGGGCTGTTTAAGGCAACATTCGATGAGAGAAACCGACCTGAACTAAAGAGAAGAGAGTATTTCTTAGAAGGTGAGGAGAAGGATGCCATATATTTGCTGAGAAGAAAAGAGTTAATGAAATGAAGCTGTATTAAATAAAATGAGCAGTGGGGATGGGGAATGGACCATGGAAAACAAATTTTTAAACATAAATTCTGGAAAAAAAGTGCAAGGCTTTAGAGAAATTTCTAGAAGATAACAATAGCTCGGTGTGAGCAACAATGGTCTTGCCTCAAAATGCCCTCTTTTCTCATCTTTATATTATGAGGAAGTGACAATGGACACTCCGAGGTTAAAGGTTCCTCCTCACAGAACCCAAGACAAAAAGGAATGAAAACCATTTATAATGCATCTGCTTGCCTTGAGGGACACTATATTCCAGCTACGTCTCCAAAAATACTACAAAAGAAGCAATTAAATCATCTCCCTAGCTTCCCTTTTCTACTCTCTAGGTATATTCAGAGTCAGGAAGAATGTGCGCATTAAGATTTAGAGTACATTCACCCAACAGCGTTCCAAAAATTTTTAGGGGGTGCCTATGGTGTGTTAGATGCCGGGGACTGCAGCAGCAAACATCAACATTCCTGCTCTCCTGGAGCTCACAGTCTACGGGCGGTGTTAAATGTTATATTATTTACAGCAGCAAAAGCTGACAGGTAGCTTAAATATCCAAAAATAGAGGAATAGTTAATTAATGAAGTATTATGCCACCATTAAGAATTTCACCCACAGAAAAATTTTAATAACAATGAAACTATCGTAACATTTAGGTGATATAATTATAGGTCATTTTAATTTTCTTTAGATTTCTATTTTCTTTCCTAAAATAATTTTTAAGTCAGAAAGTCTTTGCCTACATCTAATCAAATATCAGAAGTTTTTCAAATTATCTGTATTTTGTATTGACTTAATGAAGGCAATGTGATACACCCTCATGTCATAAAGTTCCTAAAAACATTTTTTAAGGTCTTATTTTATTTATTTCAGAGAGAGAGAGAGAGAGAAAGCACGTGTGCACATGAGTGGAAGGGACAGAGGGAGAGGGAGAAGCAGACTCCCTACTGAGCAGGGAGCCCAACTCAGGGCCCCATACCAGGACGCTGGGATCATGACCTGAGCCAAAGGCAGACACCTAACCAACATAGTCAACAGCTCCCCCCTAAAAACATTTTTAATGAAGGTACTGTATCACCACAAGTGTCCACTTCTAATCACTTTTCTTTTTTTTTTTAAAGATTTTATTTATTTATTTGAGAGAGAGAATGAGATAGAGAGAGCATGAGAGGGGGGAGGGTCAGAGGGAGAAGCAGACTCCCTGCTGAGCAGGGAGCCCGATGCAGGACTTGATCCCGGGACTCCAGGGTCATGACCTGAGCCGAAGGCAGTCGCTTAACCAACTGAGCCACCCAGGCGCCCTCTAATTACTCTTCTAATTACTTTCTAAAAACTCCCTAAACTATGCTTAATTTTCACTTGCCCATGTGAATTTAAGAACATGAAATTTTCATTTGGAGTTACCACATCTTCAGCTTAAAATGACTGCATACAAAACAAAGAAGCGTATGATAGATATGTAATCATTTTTATGAGGAAAGTCCCTAAATAAGATTCCTCTTCTCCACGTTCTTTCTTCAGAGAAATAATTACAACTGAGAGGGAAAATTCTTCAGAGAACGTGCCACTGTTGAGCACAGGCTCTTAAACAAATGTTAATTACCAGAGTTCATCAATGATAACATACACAATTTTTTAATAGTTTAAGGTCTTTAAAACTGGGGTATGTCTTACCATCTGTGGCATCTTAGCCACGAGTCCTGCTTTGGACAGAGGGTTTTCTCCTTCTGAGTAGTGTGTAACACACTGGTACATTTCACAGGGCGTGGCGTCTCAGACTCAATGAAATAGGATGTTCGCTCAAGGCTGGGAAAGCAAGGTCTTAAAATCCGCTATATTTTCAAAAGCAGCTATATTTAGTGTGTAAATTCCTTTGTCAAGATTGATACACCAAAACTACGGCCACTAAATGCTGACCGAAGAGGGGCAGGAGCAGAGGAATGTGTGTGTGCCCGTGACCATGAGGGAGCCGGACGTGGAAGAGGGACAGGGTGAGATAGAAGAGACCAAGGACAGAGCACTCACAAGGAAAGGGAAGAGGCAGCGAAGGAGAAAGAACTCATGAGGAGGCAGGGAAGAAACAGAAGCCTATCATGGACTCGCAACTCTGGGACAGAGATTTCGGGACAGAAACCAACAGAGGTACTTGCTGCACAAAGACCAATGGAATTGAGGACTGAAAAGAGGCTTCTGGTCTTGGAAACCCGGGGCCTCTGGTGACCAGTCCCATGACAGTTTCAATAGTAAATAAAATAACAAAACGAGAGAGAGCCAGCCACTGACCACTACTGAGAGTGTGACTTGAACCAAGGAAAAGATGACTCTGACGGGGAGCATCTGAGGTCCTGTAATAAAGGATTCTGACCAGTGTCCGACTTTAAATCTGTGACACTGGAGGTGTAAGTTACAGTGAGCAGACCAAGGAATGCGGAGGAGGGAAGGAAGCAGAGGTTATGAATGCAGTGTCTCTAGAACAGCAGTGAGAAAAGGAAGGGGGGAGAGGTGGTGCCTCAGCAAGAAGGCAGTGAGCACCCTGTGTCCAATTCCACAGTCAGCACCACGCACCGAACACTGCGATCAACCCCACTCTAAATACAATGTTTTTGTTCTGGTTTAGGGCAAACTTGCAGCAATCTCCAGCATTTCGAATATTTCTGAACTACTAAGTGGAGAGCAGTCAAAACCCCTCTGGGGCTACAAACCACCACAAAAATAGCCAGAACGGAAGACTTGGAAGAGGATGCCTGATTAGGTGAGTCCAATCAGGTGAAGCTACTCCCAGCACCAGCTGAGGACAGAGGGTCAGGAGGGGATGAAAGGAGAGAAGAAGGGGAAACAAAAAGCCCACAAACAGTGGGGCCAGCAGCTGCCTGACAAGGCTGAGGGCAGCAACAGGGCAGCAGGCTTTATACAGATGATAGGGGGGAAAGAGCTGGAGGGAACAATAAGTCTGAGCCTGTCTGCAGGTCAAGGACACAAAAAGCAGCCGTAGGCACCTGGGTCACATTAGAAGCTCAACCATCCCAACATGGACCCCTCATGGTGCCATCCAGAGGGTGCAGCATTAAGAACAAGGGTCCCTCAGGCACCCTCAGTTCAACACTCACTCATTCATTCCACCGGCATTGTCCCTGTCCCCCCCACCCCGCCCCCACGCCTGTCCCCAAGGACCATAGAGGCTGCCTGGCAAGAGGAATCTCTATGTTCCGCACAAACAACAGGACAGGGGGCCCCTGCAGGACAGTGAGTGCGGTAACGCAGAACACAGCCACGCCCCGCAGCCTGTGCGCCTGGTTCTTGCAAGCAACAGACCAAAGAAACAACATCCCAGGATGCCAGCTCTGGGCTTTCTCTAGTAATAGGACAGAGGGTGGCCATTTCTGGTCCAAAGCTAACCAAGAAGGACAGAGGATCAATGCAATTGACAGAACTGTACAGAATTCCTAATTTCCCTTCATAACTACCATTTCTGAAGCACCTGCCATATGCGAGGCTTTATCCTACCTACCTTTACATAAGTCACCTCACTTAAGCCTCCAATAATCAGTGAGAGACATGTCATTACTCTCATTTAATCGGTGATGCTGTATGATCGGAGAATTTAAGTGATTTTACACAGATTTCAATGTTGGGGCACCGGTCTACTTGTTATATATAACAAGTATGATGGGCAAAGAGATATCTTCCAACTTGCTGACTATTACGTTGTTGTTGTTGTTGTTGTTGTTGTTGTTGTTGTTGTTTTTAAACTCAGATCACTTTAGAACTAGAATTTTTTAATCAAAGAAAAGCTTTTCATTGCTGGAGAATTCTAAGAACTCTCTCTCTCTCATGAAAAGCGGCATTTGTACCTGTTAAGATATTTACATCTTTCTGGCTGACAACTATCCATGACATTCACACATGCTTCTCCTGAACCGAGAGAACAAAATATTTATAATTCCCTATTTGCTTCACTGTTTTTCCTCTCCAGACAGTGTACTTGTTTTACATCTATATCCCTGACACCTGACACGATGCTGTTATCAACCAGTACACAAAAAAAGGCTTGTGTGGGACTCCCGGGTGGCTTCATAGGTTAAGCATCTGACTCTTGATTTTGGCTCAGGTCATGATCTCAGGGTCATGGGACTGAGCCCCACTTTGGGCTCTGTGCTTGGTACAGAGTCCACTTATCCCTCTCCCTCAGCTCCTCTCCTCTCTCTCTCTCTCAAATAAATAAGTAAAATCTTTTTAAAAATGCTTGGATTCAACATGTGAATAAATTAAACTATGGACCAACACAAAATGGCCAAGAAAGATTATTTCTAAGTAGGAGAAGGAAGCAACAAAAGTCTATCCCTCTCCCTACATCTCCCCTTCCAAAAATAAATGGGAAATACTTGAATTTATAACTTCAAATTCTGATCAAACATCTTTAGACAAATGTTATGAAAACTGCTGCAGAAATTGGCAAAGAAAGACTTTGGCTTGGCTAAAACTGACACCATGATTAAAAGTAGGGACTCAAAGTAAAATTCCATTTTGGCTTTGCTCTTTCTAATTTTTGCCTGGAGTCTGATAAAATATTCTATCAACAGTTTCCATTTATTAGTGCCCTCTGCTTACAGAAGTTCTAAGAACTTACTAAACATCATTCTTCCATTTTTTAATTGACAAAGATTGGTAATACAGCCCATCCCTAACTTTCAATCCCAAAGGAGTCATAATGACAGCTTCTCATTCTCAGAGATCAACACAGAATATACCTGATATTTTCTAGTAAATTATTGCTTAACACTCTATATTTATTCAATAAAGATTCATCAAATACCTGCAATGTGCACACCTATGTACAGAAAACCAAAGACTGTCCTGGCCCTCAAATTTCTTTGGGGGAAAGGGGAGAAACTGGAGCGCTCCAGGCCTCCTGGCCCATTCCAAGGGACTGCGCAATCTGGGAAAAGAACCTAGGCCTGCACAGGGCCCCCACCCTTCTCCCCTTTGGAAGCCAGTGGCCACAGGCAGTACACATCCTGCTCTCCCAGGGGCAGGCCTGGTAATCTCCACTGCCTAAATGCAAGAGGTAAATTCAACACAGGGATGTGATCTCAGCAAGCCCTCTTGGCCAAAACTCCTAAGCCACATTCTCCAATCAAGCCTCTACCAGTAATAAAAGTAACACTTGGAACTCACTCATCCCGCTGACTCTTGATTCAGCTTGGGTATGGAATGTGTGTGTGAGAGGTCTTACTTACTAGACGTTCTCAAACCTCAGAACAACAACAACAGCTCAGTATGTAGGCATTGTTCTAAACTCTACTTGGGTTATCGCATTTAATCCAGCTGTCTGAAGTAAGTACTAGTATAATCCCTGTTATACACAGAAGGAAACTGAGGCACAGAGAAGTTATGCAACTTGCTCCAGGTCACCCACCTAGAAAAGGTCAGAATCAGAATTTGAACCCAAGCAAACTGGCTCAGGAACCCAAACTCTTAATCACAACACTACAGCATTTCTTAAAACAACAGAGCTAACATGTCCTGTACGCATTCTATGTGCTGGGTAATGACATATATTAATTAACGCACATGTATTACATAAATGAGTCCTCAACAATCCTTCAAGGTAAGGAGAATTATTATCCCATTTTTAATATGGAGAAACCAAGGGGGAGGGAGGTGAAGTAACCTGCCCAGCAGTCAAGCCACAATTTGAATCCTGCCTATAAAGCCTAACCCTTCAGTTCTTCACTAAACCACTATAAACTGTGTTTATCACCAGAAGATAAAGAAGAGCGTAAAAGACATATCAACTGGCGCAATGTATGAACCTTATTCAGATTTGGGTTTGAACAAAGCATTAAAAAGCAGACAGAGAGAAAGAAAGATGTGCCAAGGGTCCCCAAGATCACCCACCTCCAGGTGATTCCCTAGGAGGAGTCATGGGACTCAGCCCAGTCATACTCAGGCTCTAATTTATTATAGCATTTTAATACAAAGCAAAACCCCAGCAAGGAGAAAGGCACATGGAGTGAAGTCCAGAGGAAACCAGTGTAAGCTTCCAGGGTCCTCTCCCAGGGCAGGTCACACGGGACACGCTTAATCCCCCACCGAGATGTGGCAACACCTGTGAAATGTTGTCTAGCAGGGCAGCTCATTAGAGACTCAGCACACAGGGTTCATATAAGGAGCTGATGGTGGAGGTGCCCTCTGGCTCCCAGCAGGAAAGCAGGGGTTCAGTAAATACCACATTGTTTGCATGGCTCCGGCACAGTCAGCCACTCTTAGCAGCTCAGGTGGGGGAGCCTTCCCGAAATCCAACTTCCAGACGCCAGCCAGGGGCCACCCTTGCAAGTAGGCCTTTCTAAAGACAGTCATCTCAGGTCTGTAGGTGAACTTTTTTCTGCACAATCAGGGAAAGTGAACACCCTGACTGGCTGAGTGACAATGGTATTCTTAAAGAGTCCTTATTTTTTGGAGATAAAGGCACTTGGGAGGTTCATTACACGATCCTCTACTTCAGTTCTGGTTTGAAATTTTCCACAATATGAAGCTTCAGGGTTTTTTATTTTTTTTAACACCAAGAATCAAGGAGAAATGTCTAAGAAATAAGGAAGAAGGTAAAGGAAGAGAAAGGGCTGGCTGCATCAGTAACTCTAACAAGTGAGTGCTCATTCTGACCACACTCCATACTGAATTCTTTCCCTATAGCCACCCATTCGGTAAAGACAAAGAGCAGAATTCAGCACTGCACACAAAATACACACTAGGCAACCGACCAGAAGGTTAATACTGGCTCCTGCCCAAAGAGGGCTTATCATCACTAGAAAATGTGGAAAACCCTAACTACCACATAGGCCATTTAATACTAAATTCCAGATGTAGTCCGATGGGCTTTTTTTTTTTAATTAACCTTAAGACATTCTAAGCATCAGAAGGTACCCTACCTTAATTAAGCCACATCATACCAGGGCGATTCACAAGGTCAAAATACATGCAGTGATAACACTGGGAAATGTTTCTGATTGCCTTAATGACCAAAACTATGCTTCCTGGGCTACACGCAGAGACTTCATCACTGGGATGCACTTTGTCCTATAAGCAGACTTCATCGTGGTTAAGCCACCGGCGCCTTATATAAGTCAATGCCAGTAGGTCATTCTAAGCTCAAGAAGCAAGACTGATTTTCATTCTATTTTACTCATTGTCTAAGTTATCCTGTACCCTCCACCTAGGAGGGTACACTCAAAAATATATTAAATAACATATCATGGAAAACGTGAAATCTTTTCAAAAAGGGTAAGAAAAAAAATCAAGCCTTTTTTTTTTAAGTATAATTAACATACACATACAACATATTGATTCCACAATTCTGTGCATTACTCAATGCTTACCATGATAAGTGTAGTCACCATCTGTTACAACGTTACTATAATATTCAAACTGTGTTCTTAATAAAGAACACAAATGGATCCCGTTGGTACTAAATAAGGTATACTGAAAGCTTCTAAACAGGCCATTTCAGCAGTGTCCTAACTGCTACCAGATCTGCAACTTTTATGGCCTTAGACTAACAACAGTGCCCTGAGCAAGGGACAATAAGATCTATCAGGCACGCAAAGAATTGCCTGTCCATGCTGTTGCACTGAGTGCGGGAAGGGAGGAGGAGCAAATGACACAAGAAAATAAAAAAAATCCCAGAGACAGAACTAGTGGGTGGTTTTAATTCCAGCAAAAAATAAAATAAAAGTTGCCTTTTACAAGGAAGATGTCAGACTTAAAGGTCATATGGCTGGATCTCTGAACACACACAGACTGAACACACCTCCTCCTTCACCCAATGGGAAATGTTTGTTTTTCAAGCCAGGCTGTTTTATATTAGTATGTGTAATAGTCAAAGTGTCACAACAATTGCTAATGTTTTGGTTTTTTTTTCTCTCTCTCTTCTTGGTGAGTTATCAAGCCTTCCAGCAAGAAATGGTCAAAACATTGCTATTGGTTTTCAATCATTAGCAAACATTTAGAATAATCCTATCAAAAATAAAACCTTAAAATAAAAATAAAAACTAAAGAGGCACCTGGGTGGCTCAGTTGGTTGAGCATCTGACTCTTGATCTCAGCTCAGGTCCTGATCTCAGGGTTGTGAGTTTGGGCCCCGTGTTGGGCTCCACACTGGTTGGAGCCTACTTACAAAAAAAAAAAAAAAAAAAGAAAAATATAAAAAACCGGAGAGTGGGAGGATGTTGATATAGAGCTGCCCACTTACACAGAGGCATTTGCCAAGTACAGGGAGATTTAAAAAAAAAAAAAAACAACATACACACACACACACACACACATCATCCATTATTATCATAATTTTCTAAGAAAAAGAATATTTTAATGTCAGAAAGTAAAAATGACATAATCTTTAAAAAAAGATTTTATCTGTTTGCCCATCACCACATCACCAGAAACGGCTAAACAGATTTTCACATGGAACGTATGGTTTGGATAACATACTAAGTTGGCTACCTGGACAAGGGTAGACTGCATTTCCCAGCTGCCCTCACTGGTAGGCAGGCCATTGAAGCTAATGTAGCCAATGGAAGATGAGTAGAAGTGACCTACTCCACTTAGAGCTTGGTCCCTAAACCTCCCACATATCCTCCTCCATGTTCTTAACCTTCTATGGCTGGACAGTGATGCCCAGGGCAACCTTTAAAGCTAAGTGTAGTCAAAGGGGGAGCCTCTGTCTGCCTGGAACCCTCCCTCAATAACTGTGGGCCGTAGGGTACTCACCCCAAACCACTTTGGCCCATCATGTAAAGAGAGAAATAAATTTCTATTATGTTTATACCATTACACATTTTGGAATTATTACAGCAATTAGCCCACATATAATTTCAAATATGAGCTATGGATCAATAATAAAAAGACAATCTAGGTTTTTAAAGGACAAAAGACTTAAACAGCTATGTCAAAAGAACATACATCAGTGGTCAATAAGCACATGAAAAGACGCTCAGTTCTCACTGGTCATCAGAACAATGCAAATTAGAACCACAGTGAGACATCACTTCATACCCACAAGAATGGCTAAAATTAAAAGACTGACAACACCAAAGTTGACAGAATGTGGAGCAACTAGAACTCTCATACACAGTTGACGGAAGTGTAAAATGGTATAATGCTTTGGAAAAAGGCTTTAGCAGTTTCTCATAAAATATTCACTTACCCTATGACCCAACAATTCTACTGCAGGTATTTCCTAAGAGAAATGAAAGCATATGTGCACAAAAATATTTGTTTAAGACTTTTCATTGCAGCTTTATTCATAACAGCCAAACAATGGAAATAGCCCACATGCTCAGCAACAGGATATACAAATGGGGCTGTATTCATCCAATGGAATACTACTCAGCAATAAAAATAACAGACTACTGATACAAACAACATCATGAATAAATCTTAAAACATTTTTTTCTTTTTTTAATCTTGAAATATTTTTGCTGAATGAAGGAAGTGTTAACACACAAAAGTACATAAGCCAATGGTTAAAAAGAAATCAAAATGGCTGTTGCCTGGGGCAAGATTGCAAGGGCTGCAGTAAATCACTGGGAAACAGCATGAGGGGACTTTCCAGCGTAACAATAATTGTCTATGTATCTTGATGAGGGAATAGGATTCACAGGTGTATATGTTTATCAAAATATCATGCAATGGTACACTTAATATTTGTATATTTCACAGTACATATTACCTTAAACACATAAACATTGAACTCGCCTTTGCATGCCTAGTGTTTAGGGGTGAAGCCTACTGATGTCCACAGTCTACTCTAAAATGTACCCACAAGAAAGGGGGAGGTTAATGGATATACAAAGGGATGGACAAATAGAATAACATGTAATATAAGATACATAGCAAAATGTGGTGAATATATAAGTATACACTGCATGATTCCCTCAACTTTTCTGAATGTTTGAAATTTTCCATAAAAAGCATTGGAAAATTATAAAGGGTACAGGACATATGCAAAATTCCCTTTGGAGGATCAGGGGGAGGAGGTCACCTCAAAGAAATAAGCAGTTTTCACCAAGAGCAGCTAAAAGTGAAGAACAACAAGACATTAAAGTGACTGCCAATCAGGACCACGTACACAGTGCACAGACATGCCATAGGCAGAGGACACAACAGTATTTCAACTATGAGCCCCCCATTATAGATCTGTTCTCATGAGCCAGATGTTTCACACATGGGCGACCATGTAGGGTAAATCGCCACTAGTGTTGTAATGATTTAACAACAGTTAATGATTCTCAAAATTAAGAGGCAAGCTAGTCTCAGAACAAAGTGGGGGGGAGGGGTCCTTTAAAAATGAATAAATTGTGCTTTATGAAAAACTTACTACATTGTCCATATTTTTCTCAGTTCACAGAGTATCATGAAAACTTCAATGTGAATCAGGATTTAGCAACCGCTAGATGTAGAAAGAATCCTGCTCCCCAGCAGCTAAGTTCTAATCTTGACTCTGCCACTAACTAGCTGCCTGTCCTTAATAAGACTCTAAGTCTCTCTGGTTCACTTTAGGAACTCATGAAAAACTGAACTACCCTCCTGGCATATAATAAAGGACAAAACAAGAAGAGAGATGTGCCAGGCCCTTAGAGGGGAATAACCTTCTCAAGAGCAGGGAATTATAAAGCAATCCATGGGCACTTAGCATTAATACTCCAGTTCATGAATACTAACCCAGTTTTGAGAAAGAGCATTAAGATGAGAAAAAGCATGGCTCTAGCCCTCTCTCTGCCATGGGAAATGGCCAAGTCTCTCAAGACTCTCTGGACCAATATGACCAGAGAAGACTCGGATCAGAAGCACTCCCAACTAATCCAACCTGCTCAAAGATGTTCTTTGAGACTCTGCGCCCCTGGACACTGGCCAGGAACGCCTCACCCACCACCGCGGAGCTGAACTCCTTTCTCATCTTTAAAGTTCTTGTTCAGATGTCACGTGCTTTGGGAAGCTTTCCAGCCAAGTCCCGTCACTCCCTTGACACTTTACAAATAACCTGTATTAGGGCCCTCACCACGCCATATGGTAATCACTTGTTTATCTGTGTTGTCTCCCCGACTAGACTTGGAGCTTCTCCAGGCTCTAGTTCTTGCCTCACTGGCATTTGTACACCTTGTCTCAGCACAGTGACTAGCACAGGCAGGCACTCAAAGAATACGTGTGAATAAACGCATTAACCAATCCCTAATGTCGCTTCTAGCTCTAAAATGTTAGGTATGGTGTTTTTAAATGCAAATGGAATCATGGCCGTAAAAATTCTTTATTTCGTCGTTGAGTGCCGCGCGCACGGGGCATCTGGTATTGGGACTGCTGTTGGGGATATCGAGATGATAAAGCACGATCCCTGCCCCCACAGCACCCCGCAAATATGGAAGCTTGTAGTTACTGCTGGAGCTAGGTCAAGGCGAGAGCCCCGTTCCCATTTCCCCCCTCACTTCCTTTCTTGCAGCTGTAGCTCTCTGCCTCTTTCCCCACGAGCCTTCATTCCTCCCTCAAACTGCGACCTCTGTCCCAGCTGGCAAAATTGCAAAACTCGGAGCCAATCACCCACGCCCTGCGGCCAACGACAAAACCTGCAGGCGTGCCCCCCAGAACCCTCTCCTCTCCTCCCCGCGAATGGAACAGTCCACCGGGACTGAAAAGCAGCGCCCACCCTGGCCCGTGATCAGTGGTACAGCCCCCCGCAACGCCGCTGCGCAGGCGAAGCCGGGGCCGTTACTTGCCGACGCCCAGCTCTCTGCGCAAGCCTTCGGGCCGGCTCGGGGGACGCAGGCTATACCTGCGCGGCCCGCTGCTCCTTCCAGAACTTCATCTGGTCGCTGGCTGGATCCCGGCTATCCGCCATGGCGTGCGACTGGCTTCGCAGAACGTAGCAAGCGGCCTCGGCTGACACGTCTCCACCCTCAGCCGACGCACCCCTCTACCGCCGCGCGACTGAAGTAGGCGACTTCAGACTTCGCCAGTCAGCTCCGCCCCTCTTTTCCCGCCCCCCGCGAGGAGACCGCCTCCTGATTGGCCGCTCCAGCGCCAGGCAGGATGGGATTGGGCCCAAATATGGGCGGGAGGAGACGGACGAGGCGCTGGGTCCCCTCTGGAGGGAGACGGAACCCCGGGACATGGAGAGGCCAGAGAGGTGTGTGAAAAGGGAGGGGAGCCCGACCCCCAGCCCTGGGATTTATGAACCCAGATCTGGGCCCCGCCTGTGAGGCCCCGACTCTCGCCTCAGGTTTTCAGCATCCTTCAGGCTGCCCCGCGACGCGACGGCTGGTGGCCTACAGGTCTTGCTGAGGGAACGCTTAGGCGCTGCTGGGTGGGACTTTGCACTCTAAACGCGATCTCAGCTCTTAGTAAGTCAGAAATCCTGGGTTGAATTCCTTTGTGCAAAATGAATTTTTGACTTACCCTAATGTTAGTATCGTTTGCAACTGAGGGATTGATGGGAATTTGGAATAAATGCGAACACTGATTGCGCAGTGAAGTTTTAACCAGTCGTGTTACTCCCAAATGTCACGTTAGTGTTCCTGGACCATAGACTATGTATACAGAAAAACTGCCTTTTTTAAAAAACACGGGAAAATGAAACATTGACAGGTTCTTAATGGTCTTAATAGTGGCAAGTCCTTAGGAAGGAAGTTCCCTTTTGGCTGAGCAGCTCCCCTTTTTGGAGTGTCTGCCGTGTGCTGAATGCTGCTAGATGTTTGCTAGACTGTTATCAGTTAATCTTTACAACAGCCTCGTGACTCGTGATGAAAGTTTGGTTATCCCCCACTTTAAATATGAAGAATCTGAGGCTGAAAAGAGGTGGAGGAACTTGCCAAAAGCTTAAAAACCAGCAAAATGTCAGAGCCTAGATCCTCAGTCTTCTGATTTCAGAGCCTGGACCCTGAACCACTGTTCCATCCAACCTTTCTAAGAATAAGAATTTTGAAAAATTCTAAGAATTTTGGAACTCTTATGTTTTTAAAGAGCCATGTTGGAAAATTAAATATTTGTAAGCTATTGACTCGTTTGTCATTGTATTCAAATGGACTGAATGATTCCTCCCCCCCTTCAGGTGCTAGGATTTCTTTTTAAACAGCTTAATACACATAAACATACCATAATCTTCAAATTAAGAGTGCTCAACTTTTAAATTTTACTTTTTTCAGTAAAGCTACAAATAATGGGTGGACATATGACAGTGGAAATTTCAGAAGTTCTTGATTTTACAAAAGCGTGATATCAAGAACCTGTCATAAAAGTTTAACTTCTGCAGTTCATTGAAAAAGCAGCCCCAAAATCAATCTTCAGTGCCCTGTATTTTTCCTTCATCACACTTACTCAACTGTGAAGATGCTGTTAGCTGTGTGATTTGTGTGATGTCTTTTGGTACCCACAACTCAGGAAACTGAGGCATAGAGAGGTTAAATAAGTAACTTGTCCAAGATTACACCATTATTAAGGCAGAGAGTCAGGATTCCAGCCCTGACCATCTCCTGAGCTCATGACTCGTTGAATAAATAAATGTTGAAAAAATCAAATTAATAAGTTTCTTCATTGACTAAATTTCAACAAAGTAAATAAAAAGAGACCTGATGTCATGTGTTAACCTTTGTTCTTTACATGAGCATTGTCCTGTTTATTTTTTTTTTCTCTGTTTCCTTTAGTGTTGGTTTGGATTCCTGAGGAATTTCCAGTGAAAGAGAAATGGAGAAACAAGACACTTTCAGATCATGTCATATCTTGTACATTAAAATAAGGTATGTGCTTTCAAGTATGACAATGAATTTATTTTGGCTACATACCTAATATTATATTCATTGACTTTACAACTATCATTTTATTATAGTTTAAGTGAAAACACTTCTAAAAATCAGCCCTAGTTAAAAAATACATTAAATCTATTTGATTCCTAAAGGTACTTCCAAGTGAGTGGCTCAGTAAACAAATTTGGTCCCAGATTTTTATATTTTATTAACATAAACACATGAGTATTTTCGTTGGTATTGAGTAAAATAGTTATTTAGAAAATGCTGTTCTCTGGGCGCCTGGGTGGCTCAGTCGTTAAGCGTCTGCCTTCAGCTCAGGTCATGATCCCAGGGTCCTGGGATCGAGTCCCACATCGGGCTCCCTGCTCAGCAGGAAGCCTGCTTCACCCTCTCCCACTCCCCCTGCTTGTGTTCCCTCTCTCGCTGTCTCTCTCTCTCTGTTGAAAAATAAATAAAATATTAAAAAAAAAAAAAAAATGCTGTTCTCTGATTATTCAGAGCCCAGTGAAATAAAATGTATTGGCACGAAACATAATGTTGTGAATCCTGATATCACCAAATCTAAATCCAAGCTTACAAAGTAGACCATACAATAAATGCTGAAGAGAAAATCTGGCCACGTAACTAGGAACCTTTATTGACAAATTGTCTTTAATCACTTAACTTGAAAGAAAAGAATGGAGAGGACGAATTTTGTTTTGTTGGATGACAGGTACACAGAGCAGCAGGGGCAGTAACAGAAACCGAGATTGTTCTTTCTGTTCTGATTCCACCCACCCTCTGAGGGGCTGAGAATGTTCCACATATTTTTATTTCATTCTTTCACAGTGGCCTGGTGGAGTAACTTGGGGATAGAGACAGTGGGAGAAAAAAGGAACAGAGTGTCAAAGAAAAGAGATGTTTTACAATCCAGAATGCCCTGTGAGGGAAGGACGGTGAACTCTACCACAGTTGTATGTTTCCAACCCACGGTGGGCTAGGCCTGAGCAGACAGGAGAGGGAAGCAGAATTTGCAAAAAGTGCCAGTGGTTTTATATGTGGTAGTGGCAGGTACCCTCTACTCTGCCTCCTTTGCTTTACCATACCTTACTCCTGCTTTAATAAGAACAGTTAC
The DNA here is from genome assembly GCF_004348235.1 of Phoca vitulina. Lineage (NCBI taxonomy): Eukaryota > Metazoa > Chordata > Mammalia > Carnivora > Phocidae > Phoca > Phoca vitulina. Next base: position 13,599,953 of record NW_022589719.1, on the reverse strand, counting down.
TTAGGAGGAGGTAGCCCACATGTCCTTTGGTGTCTGGTAGTGGCCATAGTTGGAACTATCTGGAAGGAAAAAAATCCATGTGCTTTTTCTCCCCCAGGCCACGTGTTCCTTGTATTGATCTGGGTGTTTTAGAAAAAGGAAACACAGGAATAAGAATTTGGCATTTGTTATTACCCTAACTTCTTTTTTCTGATTTGAAAAGTAATGAATGCCCACTAATGGGGGCTTAGAAATATAAAATAATATGTAAAATAAACAGTTATCCAAGGATGGTAATAAACAGAGATCTTTCTTGCTGATATTTTCTCTTATGTATGTGATGTGTGTTTGTGTGTGAGAGAGAAAGAGAAAGAGAGACTAATAATGGATCATACAGAACATATAATTGTGTGTGCTGCTTTTTTTTTCAACTATTAAATCTGTTTAGTAAAAACAATTTCGCTCATACAAAACAACAACAGTCTACACCAGTCTGAGTGCTGGACACACCATCAGAGACAGGGAGGCACCGCGGGCACTCAGAGCCCTTCCCCGATGCCCAGAGAAGACCCTGGGTGCTCCTTGCCCCTGAGGGAGATGAGAGCTGAAGTATTACTGCCACCCCCTGCCCCAAAAAGACCATGGCACAGAGCACTTCTCCTCATGTTGCTCATTAATACTGGGTCAGGGCCCTCCCCTCACTGGCGGAGACCCAGGAAGCTGAGTTGTTTGGGGGGGGGGGTAGTGAAGTGGCTAATGGGTAAGGAGCAGAGTCGAGACATCTTTGGTGTGAAGACCCTCACCCACACACCCACAAGCTGGTTTTTTTTAAACTTTCAAAACATTTCATTTCCCCTGAATTTCATGTGCTACAAAAGTATTACATGCTTAAACCTGTCATCCAAATAGAAGGCTCTTTCCATCCTTCAAGCCAACTTTCCTGAGGCAAATAAGAAACAAATCATATTCTGTAGATCATATATGGAATATTTTCCTTTACGGGAACAAAAATATTTAGACATGATATCTGTATAGCTTAGCATTCCAGTTTATGTTGATAAATTTAGTTAATTTTTGGGAGGTACATTACATATTCAAAAGAACTCAATAGACAGCACATAGCTTAATCCTTGATCAAGGACAAAGCATCTGACAGCTTTTTTTTATTTTATTTTTTTAAAAATACGCCATTTGTGAGGTGCCTGGGTGGCTCAGCCATTAAGCATCTGCCTTCAGCTCAGGTCATGATCCCGGGGTCCTGGGATCAAGCCCCACATCCGCCCGGCTCCCTACTCCGCAAGGAGCCTGCTTCTCCCTCTCCCACTCCCCCTGCTTGTGTTCCCTCTCTCGCTGTCTCTCTCCATCAAATAAATAAATAAAATCTTTTTAAAAAGAGAAAGAGAGGATACGCCATTTGTAAATTCAAGTTTGGTTAGACCTTTTTATGTTTAGTCTTTCTGCTCAATCTTTTGAACACTTGCATTTTTTTCATTTTGTAGAGCTTTTGAACTTTGTCTCTCTCATTTTCTCCTCTCAGATTCTTGTTTCTTAGTAGCACACTTAGCTTGTACTTGTTCACTTTTTTCTTGTGCTTTTTCATTTGATGATTAATTTTTCTTTGGAATAGTAATGAAGTCTACACTTTTGCTACGTTCTTCTGGCTGAGGCTGGTCAACTCTGCAGTGTTCTTCACACAAAGCCTGGTCAATGCTACATTGGTCTTCTGGCAATGGCTGGACACCTTGTTCTGCTGACAGAGGCTGCTTAACTTTTTTAAATTGCTTCCTGAGCCTTTCCTCTTCAGCTAATTAGAGATGTTTCAGGTTGTCAGGGCATCCATCTGCAAATAGGGATTCCTGTGAGGTTTGAACCTTCTTTTCCTTCCATAGCAACCTCTTGTCATTTAGCTGAATCTTCCATTTTCTTGAAATGCAGAGCCTCTCCGTCAGGAACGCTCCTCCCCAAAATGGTTAGGTCACTACAACTGTGGTTTAAATTTCTTACTCCTGAATCTGACGAGAAACTTCATTGCCATGTATCCCAAAATTCTGTCCACCACCTTGCTGCCAGCCTCTCTGGCACCATGGCACAAAAACCATGTCCTGTGTCCTGCTTTTTTTGCTTAACCTTGTGGAATGAAATTCTCCCTGAATCATTAAATAGTCTTTGAAAATACTTGTGTGTGTGTGTGTGTGTTTTCATGGTTGCACAATGTGCAATCAAAAAACTGATCCCTTATTTACACATTCCCTTACTGGAAACATTTAATTTTTTTCTAGTATAAATAACAGTATAGTGAACATCCTTCTTTTGTATTTGTATTTACTTCCTTAGGACCTATTTCTAGAAGTAACTTTTGGTTGAAATCATATCAACATTTGAAGTCCCTTGTGACATATTGTCCATTGTTCTCTACAAAACTTGAGCCAGCTGACACTCACCAACACTGAGAGTGAGGACTGGAAATAAAATTTTAAAGATAGGTAAGTAGTTAGATTCTAGATGCCTATACAATGCATATCTTATTAGGTTGTTCAGAAAGAACAACACCTCTCGTATTATATTGAGCCATTACCACCACACCTATGGGATTCATTCCATCTAGTGAACGTCTACAGTGTCCTGTGTGCTCTGCCTGCTTGACTTTGGGAACATAGCACTAAAGGAGATGGGTATGGGCAAAAACAAAACAAAACAAAAACAAAAACAAACAAACCACCGGGAAATAACATAGTGTGAAGAGTGTTCTGAGAAAGGAAATAGAGCTGTTGCAGTGGTACCAAAGAAAGTCACCTAACCTGAACTTGAGAGGTCATGGGAGGCTACCTCAAGGAAATAATGGCCAAATGAATTAGCCCCACTGTGGCCACAGAAATCTGAAGAGATTTCTTCCATTCTTTCTGGAAAGCCTGACTTCATCAGTGATGGTGTTGTGACACCTTGACTAGAATGAGAAGAGCAAGCAAACATTTGCGGCTGGGGTTCAGCCTTTCTCAAGTTTGCCCAAGCATGCTGGCCTCTGTATCTGACTCAGACTGGCTTTGGTTCCTGCTGTTCATCCACTCTCCTTCCTCATCTTTCCCTCCCTTGCAAGACTGTGCAAGTCTGTCGTGTTAACTACTGGGATGCTGTGCCTGGCTTGAGTTATGTTCCAGGGCTGCTGTCTTTGAGGTATTTTGATGGTCTCCTTGGTATATGCTGTTAAGTGTTGCATTTGTGCTTGACTCTGGGCTTAAATCTGTATGCAGAAACCAGACTTGGGTTCTTAAACTCTGACAATTCGAAAAAATGACAAAAACCTCATAGATAAATCAACACATTCAATATGGATTGAGACCACACAATTATGTATCTGTGAAGAAACTAATAGTTATAATTTGTACATGCTGAGTGGAACTATTGGTTGTAGCAGGGAATGTAGACCAGGAGGACTGGGACAGGTATCTTTCTCCCCCTTTCTTTCCCATGAACCCAGATCATAGACCAGCAGGGCTTCAAGGGGCAAAATGACATGATGCACAGTTAAAAAAGTCTCAGCTCCAGCATCAGAACACTTGGATTTGAATCCCACTATGGCTTCTTACAAACTGAGTCACTTAATCTTTCTAAGCTTCCATTTCTCTCTTGTAAGATGGAGATATTAACACCTTCTAAGCTGCTAAATGAAAAGAACCCCCCAAAAAAATACCACGACTTAAACAATATAAAAGTTTATTTCTCTCATACAAAACATCTCAGACCTAGATTGCACGGCTGGTTAGGCAGTTAAGCCATCCTCGATATGAGGCTTTCATCTCTGAGTCCGAGGTGTCTGTCCCCTCTCCCTTGGCCATAACTGTATGCCAACCAGTGAGAAGGGGACAAAGGAGCAAAGGGAGCATACGCCTGTTCCTTTTGAAGGCATAACCTGGAAATGGCACACTTGATTTCTGCTCACATTCCCTTGGCCAGAATTTGGTCACATGGCCATGCCTCACTGTTCAGGAAGCTGGGGGATATAGTTGCCAGCTGTGCAACCATGTGCTTGGCAAAACTCAGGCATTCTATGATAAAAGAAGAAAGGGAAAATGGAGATTGGTGGTCAACTGGCAGCATCTGCCATACTGACGTCATTGGGTTGTTGCAAAGATCAAGAGGGATGGAGCGCACAGTAGGCCTTAGTGACCAGCATTTCCCAGGATTGCTCTCAGGCCACACATGGCTCTTTCACGGACTGCTACAGCTCTTGAGGAAATACAGCACACTTGGCATTAGGGTGTTATATTACAGCCCACCCTTACAGAAGGTGCTGGAGTGAAGAGAATGCCTCTGGCCACTGCAAGTGTAGCTCCAGGTCCACATAGTGATAAACAAGGACCAGCCACTGCCCTAAGCCAAACCTTCCTGTTCCATACAACCATCATCTCAAACCTATTTTATTTATTTAATAAGCAGGTATATCATTCCTACAATGTCCCAGGTTCTACTCTAAAAGCATTCCCCAATATTAACCCATGTAATCTTTACAACAACCCTGTAAAGTATGAACTCTTATTATCTTCCTCTACATATGAGGACACTGAGATACAGAAAGATAAAGTAACCTCCCAAAGTCACATAGCTAGTTAGTGTTAGGGCCAGGATTCAAACCAGGCCCCGGAGGTCACATCTCAACTTCGACATGGTCCTGCTTGCCACAAAGCAAGCAGGAATACAGGAAGATCTGGGGTGAGTGTCCCACATTCTTAGAACACAACTGAAGCATCCTACCTCCTCCTCTCCACCTGCAGACCTGGCTTTCTGGGAAGCACACTGATGTAAACCAACTGTGAGCCCCACATAGGTGAGAAAGACCACAAGAAAATGACATTCCAGAGTGTCTTTGAAAGAAAGAATGAGAAGTAGTTGTGATACAAGAGCATTACAGCCCTAGGGAACCATATGGGATTGAGGGGTAACCAAAGGAGGTGAAAAGGGTACCAGAGGAGATGGGCCTTGTAGGGGCGGTGAGGATGAAAAGGGATGAGGAAGATCCTTAGACATCTCTCCATCCTGACAGCAAAAGGGCAGCCCGAACCTCAGACTTTGGAGATAGTAGAATGAATATTCCCTGAGAAAACATGTCCATTAAAAGACTCACTTTCCACCAGGCAAGAGGATCCATTGACCTGTATAATCACTTATATGAAACTCTCACTCTAGAATAGGTGGACATAAGCAGATTCGTTTCTGAGACATTGTGACATTAGCAAAATTCTTCCTATGGTGTCAAGTGTCAAATGCAATTGCTTCATGCAATCTGAAAACAACAGTCTATTTACTTTCTTAAAATATAAAATCTTAAAATACAGCATACAATATGTGCATTATATGTTATTATCTAGCTTACTTTCTGCCAATTGTTCAAATTTTGCCCCATTTGTCCCTCCTAGCCCTCCTTCTTCATCCCCCACCTTATCTTTCTCTCAGTATTCTACTTAGCAACCACTAGAAGCTTCGTTCTCTGGAACCTTGTACTGGTCTTGCATCTTTCCCAGTTCCATCCCACCCAGTATTCTAAATACCAGTGAACAGCAGTCACTGTTCTTTTCCTCCTCCCTGGCCTCTGACATTTCAGCTACTTGATGGATAAATTATAGATGATTCACTAATAAAATTTTCAAAGGTAGAGTTCTTTCACTGAACGCCCTTTTAATCTCTGCCTACTCGAAGTACAGAAGTCACATTGCTCAGCCTCTGGGCCTGAAGTTTACCATGTTCCCTTCTCAGGAAGGCCTTCCCCATCACCTCCCTTAATGTTACGGCCTCCTGCAGTATTTCCGATCATACCTTCCCTGCTTTCTATCTCCCCCCTGGCCCTTCTTACCTTCTAGCATACTATATAACCAACCTAAATTGTTTAACGTGTATTTCACCACATTAAAACATAGAAGCTTCAGGAGGAAAGTGGTTTTTGTTTTGTTTTTGTTCTTCCTGCTTATCCTCAGCACCTGGAAGTTTTCTACTACTCCATAGGTGTTTGACCAACATGGACTAAATGAATGAACAAATAAATGAATTAATGGGTGAACTAATACTAGGACAAACTATATGACAACAAAATCCCTTAAGGGATTTGCTAAGATCCCTTGTTCAAATACATCCTCTCATTTCATTTTTAAATATATTTTCCTTTAGGACATGAAAGCTTTCACATGTTTAAGAGTACTCTTTTAAAAAAGAAATGTATTCCACCCATCACGAGCCTTCTGATATGCTATACCAAAAAGAACACATCACTTCTGTGGTATTCCTACCAAACATGCATAACCTGAATCTAATTGTGAGGAAACTTCAGACAAACTCAAATTGAAGGACATTCTACAAAATCATTGGCCTACACTTTTTTTTAAAATACCGAGAAAATGAAAGAAAAGGCTAAAGGACTGTCCCAATTTAAAGAAGACTAAAGAGACTTGCCAATTAAGTATAAAGTGTATTCTTAGATTGGATCTGGAATGAGTGGAAAGGTTTAAAGAATATTATTGGGATAATTTACAAACCTAATATAAACTATAAATTTAATATGAATAATAACATTGTATCAGTGTTAAATTTCCTGGTTTTGATCATTGCACTGTGGTTATGTAAGAGGATGTTTGTTCTTGGAAAATACATACTGAAGCACTTAGTGGTAAAGAGGAATGATGTCTGCAAATCACTATCAAATGGCTCAGAAAAAATACATGCATACATACAAATAAAGGAAGCAAGCAAATGATAAAATAAACAGAGGAAAATGTAAACAATTACTGAATCTGCGTAAAGGGTAAACTGGGGATATTTGTATTATTTTTGTAACTTTCTGCAATTTTAATATATCAAAGTAAACATTTACCAAATAGGGCGCCTGGGTGGCTCAGATGGTTAAGCGTCTGCCTTCGGCTCAGGTCATGATCCTAGGGTCCTGGGATCGAGTCCCGCATCGGGCTCCCTGCTGGGCGGGGAGCCTGCTTCTCCCTCTGCCTCTGCCTCTCTCTCTCTCTCTGACTCTCATGAATAAATAAATAAAACATTTTAAAAAAAAAATTTACCAAATAAATGTAAATACATTCTTTGGAGGGGTCATATATAAATATTTCCTCAGGTAATACCTTAATTATAAGTTATGTAGTAGCTGACTGAGGCCCAGAATGAGGCCCAGTTTAGGCCTTAATGTGGGGGTGAAGACGTATCAACAGCAAAAAAAAAAAAAAAAAAAAAAAAGGAGGAAGCGGAAGCTGTTGAATTCAAACTTTACCTATGTCACAGTTTTGCCTTGGACCTAGTGATTTTTTTTGTAGGAACAATTTAAGACACAAGGACAATTAAAAAGAAAATATAAACACAGACAGACAAGCAGGCTATACAGAGAAATGGCCATACAATTTTCTTAATTCTTATATGTATAAGATATGATGTATTAGTACTTATAAAACCCTGAGGTCATCCAACCAAAAGCACTATAAGCTAACCTTATATTATTATCCTGAGGTAAGGAATTACTTACCAGTGAACATTTGTTTCTGACTTTTTCATTACTGTATAATTAGTTGATTATTTTAGTAAATACCCGCTGTTATCTTCAAAACAAGCCCTGTTCTTATGGCCGCCTTTGGTGGTGTTTGGAACATGACCTATATTGCTGTACGATCACACTGTGAAGTTTAGAGATTATTCTGTATATTGTTCCATTAACAGGAACCCTGACAATACAAGTCCTGAAGTTAATTGTGTGGGAGACTCACCCTACTTATAGCAATATGCATTCCTTAAACAGTCTAATTCTGATACCCAAGTGTCTATAGTAAAAATTAATCATAAAGTAAATCTTGAGCAAAGGAAAGTATCGTGATATTGGAAAGGGGTTGAGGCAGCTGAAGCCCACAACAAGCAAAGGATGCCAAAATGTCAGTCACCAAGACTCCTCCTCACACCACAGTGAACCCCACAGGGAGCCTCACAGTTGAAAGAAGGATCTAGCAGTGGCTAACCACAGACTGCATGGACAGGGAATTCAGCATAAACTATGGACAGAAGCATTGCGTTAGGCTGGGGACAGAGGGTATGTGGCTTGTATGAGGAAAAGTATATGCCCTCCTTCTATCATATTCCACATGTTATTACTCTTTGTCCCTTCCAAACATACCCACACAAAAGCCCTATGCCCTAAAAAAAAAATTATTTGTAACTCTCAGAAATACTCTATAACATGAAACACAATAGTCTATAAGATCAGCCACATAAGTTGTGATACCAAAGTCAAAGTTCTAGTTGTTCTGTACCAGTGTTTAAAAGAAGGGGGGGAGAAGCATATTTGTAAAGAAAGAAACTAAAAAACAAAGTATTGTGTGTGCAGCCATGTGAAGAACCCTATCTAAACCATGTCAGATCCTCCAAATACTCCACTTCCAACCATTTCAGCCACCCTTTACGTGGGTTTATGACTACATCTAGGAAATGAAAAGCATATCGAAATATTGTCACTACAGCCAATATTTGTAGCAAACACTCCTTCCCTCCAAAGCATTAGAAATTTGTGGTTGCGGGGCCAGGAAGGCTGAATCATAATTCAATGCAAATGTGTCATTATTTCATACTCTTGTGGCTCTAAAAGAAACAATGACCTGGGGGGGTCAAAGCTAGTGACTCCCTGAGAGTCCAAGCCATATAGTTGGACTGAGGACAAATGTAGCTGTGGGAAGCTGGCTGCAAAGGAAGCTAGGAGGAACCAAAGAGATAAGGGTGAGTTGATGGAGATTAAATAGTCTGCCCTCATCAGAGAAAAAAAATAAAGGAAGGAAGGAGGGAGGATGGGGGGCGGGGGAGACAGAAAGGAAGGAAGGATGGAAGGGAGGGAGGAGGGAAAAAAGAAAATTTGGGAAAATAAACAGTGATCAAGACTCAACTTGGAAATACTAAGGAAGGTACTATTTGTCCAGAATAAAAAGATGGGATTTGTTCCAGCAAAGTCCTAGGAATGGTGGCTGATGCAGGGATTAAAATGGAGAGGTGGAGGAAGCAAAGCCTGACTACAAGAGACCTTTTCACTTAGAAAACATCCTGTTTAGAGCAGCACTTGCCTAGGAGACAGCAGAGAGGAACATTGTGTGTTTCATCATAACTGGTTTTCAGCAGCTGCAACTGGTTAGGACTGTAAAGTTGAACGCCCTGGGGCTGGCCTGACCTCAGGGCATCCAACTGTGAAGTATTTCTTGACCAATGAACCGCAGGTCATTGTTTACAGGACCAGCATACAGGTCTATGGACTTACTCTTTCCTATCCAGGTGCTTGTTTTCATTCCCCTCAGTAAAACCACTCAGTGAGTTTCTTCTGTAATAGATGTTCCATTGCCTGGTGAGTTAAGAAATACTTGACTTTTTTCTTTTTTTGTTTTTTTTTACAGAAGAACATGAACAAGAAAGATAAGTGATGATGTGTAAATGAGCAAAAGGTGACTCTAGTCCCCAAAACTGGATGAAGTCTGGAAAGAACCTGCTCCTGTTTCCCAGCCCCAAGTGTGGCGGCAGGGCACCTGAAGAGCCGCAGAGAGACAAGAATGGTAAGTGTGGTTTTTGTCAATGTAGTTCTTGGATCCTCACCACCACCTCCATCCCAACACCTTTGATTTCCTCATTATAACAATGGTGGAAAACTGGAAACCCCTCCCTTCCTGCTGGAGCTGTCAACACAGCTCTCCTCTTGCAGCTCAGATCACTGCTACCAACAGCACCACCGTAGCTTGGCCTCGCTTCTAACAGACCCCATTGCAGTGACTGTGCAACTGCCACCTCCTCTTCTTTGTTTGTCATGGCCTCCAAAAACCTTTTACTGCTCAGGCAAATACATCTCCTGACCCCTGCTGATATTCCCACCGTATAGGGAGCCCAACATCCCAGTTTTGTCTGGGACCGAGGGGTTTCCAGGGATGTAGGACTCTCGGTGCTAAAACAGGAAAGTCCCAGGCAAAGCAGAATAGATTGACATCCCACCACCGTAGTGGTCACCATTGCCACTGCCGCTGACTTGTGTCTTAGAATTTGAGGTGGGAACAGTGGAATCAGGAGCATACTTCTGTCCTAAGAAAAACTGGTGGGGTACCTTTTTCCTCTGCCTTGAGGGTGCTCTGCTGGGTCCCCTACCTCCATTTCCCTAGATGGAACTATGCAACCCTAGGAAGCTGCCCTTCCTCTCTGCAGTCCACTCTCTGTCCATCCTGCTCTCCCTAGTGCCCTTATCTTCGGGGAGGACCTACCCTCACAACCAGAGTGATGTGGCCTGTACCTATAACTTACTGTGATTTCTAATATGTGTGCACTGAGATACCATGTGGATTTCTCACTCTTTTTTTCACTTTAAAATCTGCTAATACGTTATGCTAAATGCTACCAGGTAGGGATACCTCCAGATAAGTATACTTGCAGATTTTTTTTTTTTTTTTCCAAAAAAGCCTGAAATCTTTTGAGGAGAAACTTCTTAATCTCACCAAAAACTTTTTTTAAATCAAAATGGAAGTTAATTTTCTGGTTTTTATAAAAGCCACACATGCTCATTTCAAGTGCTTTAGAAAACAGAGAAAGTCATATAAACTTAACCAAAAATATTATCCCAAATCCCACCACTCCAAGATAACCACTGTTAATGGTTTTATCAATTAGATGAAATTAATATTGTGTATGTCCTTCTAGTTTTATCAATGCATATATGCTTAAATATAGAAGGCTTTAAATAAAAATGAAATCATATAATATATACGTTATGTACAAATATTGTGCATATATGCATAGTATATTTCTTTTCATGTATTAATACGTCATTAACATCTTCCCATGTCAATAAATAATAAGCTACATGATCATTTTTAATGGCTACATGGTATCCCACAGATGCTTACTCTAGGTGTTCTTTAGCTGGAGTAGGGGCAGCAGAAATTTCCCGAGGAGAAACTGTTAAGAAAGCATTTTTCTTAGGGGCTATCTCCTTTTCACTGTAGTGCTGGCACCTCTTAAAAATCTTCCATAATTCCAATTCCCAAAAAAGTTTATAAAGTAGTCCATGAAATATCTAAAATTATATCTTTTCAAAGATCAGCCAAAAAAATAAGGAAATAGAAAACCCAGAGGTCAGGTCTAATAGACAATGAATCATGTAATATACACAGAAAAGAACTAAATAAAGAAGCTCGCAGTCTTGAAGGGAGCAGAGGTAAAAATCATAGAAGAAAACAGAAGGACAGCCCTTGAGGTAAGAAAAAGAAGGCAAATATGAAAGGACGCTCCAGACCTTGAAGATTACAGTACACAATACAGGGGAGGAGTACTAAAAAGCAAAACAAAGGGATAAGAAAGCAAAGCAAAGTACAAATCAATACTTACATGTTTTCTTAAATCAGAACAAACTTTTAATTATGACATGATACATATTTAATATTTTGGATGTGATATAATTCATATATATGTAATGAATAAACATTATTATAAATAATAATAAAATCAAACACCATGGACCCACCATTCAGCCTAAAAAATCAAACATTACTAATATGGGTAATGTCTTTTGTATATCCCTCCCTGACACTTTCCTCCCTCCCTCTTGCTTGCCTTTATAGTTCAGCCAAACACATATGTTCTATAAATATTTGGGGAACAGGTCCTGCATATTTTTAAACTTTACATAAAAGCTATCACATTGTATGTGTTCTTTTGTAAACATGAATCCTGCCCAAGCTGAGTCCATCTGTAGGAGATGGGATGGAGGTATGTCTGATGAAGTACTGGGGCAGGCAAAAGGAAAGTCTCCTTGCTTGAAGGCTAAGATGTCTCCTATTAAGAACTTGAGGCACTATCAGGAGCTAGAGTTTCTGGACATGTCTAGTAAACTGGTAGCAAGGTCCAACACAAATTTCTTTGCAGAGGTCCTGAGAAATCTCTTAACAGAACAACTCATCCTACAAGAAGAAAATCCAGGCATGAACTGCAGGATCCAGGAACAAAACCTGAATTATCAAAGAGAAGTGGCGATTCTAAATATAGCCTGGGAGCTGTGAGGCAGACTTTGGGTGCAAGTTTAATTTCAATGGTACTACGAAATAAAAGATTATTCTTTCTCTATATTCTGTAACACACTAGAGCCCGGACAACACTGCTTTAACATACCACCAAGAGACTGTGACAGAGGAGAGAGAGCCATTCTTTCTCACTCTGCCAAGGTCAACCGTGGCCTCAGGAGGGCTCAAGATGCACAGCAGGAGGACATGGGGAAGCCATTGGTACCACCAGAAACACAGAGAGCTTCCCTGGCACCTAGAAAAGTGAAGTAGCAGCATGCCTGCCTGTCAGCTCAAGTATCATTTCAATATATGGGGACACTCTACTGGAATTGTCAAAATATTTGAAAGAAAAGTTGGTAGAGGTTTGGACTTCCTGTATCTGAGAAGCTAGTGAAATTGAGGTATTGATGGTAATGTGCCTCCATATTCATCCTCAGGCTGGTGAGGTCTGAGGAAATTTCAAGTTATAACCACGTTAGCAGATAACCCAGGGTAGAAGTAAGGTACTGCATGGGGAATGCAGGGATAATTCAGTTTGCCTGGAACTTAGGATCTCTGCAAGTTACTGGAGGATGTCTGGGAAACAAGGCTACTCTCAAGTTCTATGAGACCTGGAAAGCCAGGCTAAGGGGCATGGACTTCTAAGGCTTACTCAGTCCTGCTGAAAATGTTTTAACACACAGTGGCATGCCCAGCACTGTGTTTTAGGAAGATTAATTTGTCAGCATATAAAAAGAGGTCATAAAATGGGGAGAGTGGAGATCAGAAGAGCAGTCATAAGATCACTAAAAGAGTCCGGATAAAATGAAGGAAGCATGGTGGCAGTGGGATAGATTCTAGAGCGACCATAAAATAGAATCGATGAGGACTGGGCACTACATCCAACACATCATTAAATGATGTTTGCAAATCATGATAAACGATGCAACTCGAATATATATGAAACTTGCTGAAGTTTAATGCCTTTGAAAGTGAAACCACAACAGCACCTAGAAAATACGTCATCATGGAATGTCAGTGTTGTTGTAACTATAGTACAAAACCCTTAACAGATAAACACATTCTTCACATACATCCTATATTTTTCCCTTTTTATTTATCTAAAAGAAAAAATGTCCTAAAAGGAGAAACAGGAACATGTCAATTTCCCAGACCTTCAGATTGCTAGCCTGGTCATATGAAGAGAAATCTGAAAATCATGCTGTGCTTTATTCTAAAGAATCTGAGAAGCCAGACTTCAAGTGTCATGTCTCCATCCAGACTGTGTGTTGGGGATTTGAGTGAGATTTCAGGTGGGTCCCTGATCACATGCCTACCGGACATCGACATCCGCAGTCAGAACTGCTGTCCCACAGCACTGCAGGCAAGGAGACTATTTTTAGAGTGCTGGCGGTGGCACCTTTGGCCCTATGAGTAGACTTCAAGAGGAGGGCATGCCTAGCATTTTCCTGACAAGAGAGCCATGAGCTCTGTTTTGAGATGGTGGTGTCCCCCATTTAGAGAAAACAGATTTATACATTGATTGAATGGTTCATTCTAAGCAATTCCAAAGAGATGAAGGAGAAAGTGGCCTCTCCAATAATGACCCCATTCTAGCAACTCCTCTCCTGTTGGAAAGCAACCACCAAATCTTAACTGAATGGCCGATGCCCACTAGCCAATCCAGTACCCCTCTAACCTGTGTCTCGGGATTATCATGTGTGAGTATAGAGAGCATGTGGCAAGGTGCAGGAGGGGACAACTCTTTTAACTTCCTCTTTTAACTTGTTTGAACGTTAATACATTTATACTTTAGCCAAGAGGGTTTTGTGTTTGTTTACTTTAGAAGAACAACCTGTGCTTCTTATAAAACAGGATGCAACAAAATAAAAATGTACAAAAAGTGAGAGTCCTTCCCCTTCATGACCCACTCTTTTGCCAGGCTCATCGTCTCTCTCCCTCTCTCTCCATCATATGGTACATACTAATCTGAAAATTGCTTATGTTACTCAAACATACCTTAGGACTATGCTTTTGTGTCAATATATACAACTACACCTTGTTCTTTTAGATCCCCACGTAATGTTCTATAGGATGTGCACACCATAATGTATTTAACCATCCCCTAGTAATAGACATTAGATAGTCTCCAATGTTCAGTTTTACAAACAATGCTATCATAAGTCTGTCCTTGACTGTACACTTTTGTATACTTTTATAAGTCCTCCTGTAGGAGGAATTCTTAAAAGTTGAATGACAGAACTCCTCTCTCCTATGCACAACACTCCCACGCTGGTCAAATTTCCATCACACACCAGACTTCAAAGTCAGGCATCCACTGTCTCTTTCTCCCCCACTCACATCCACTTCCAACTTTCTTTTTTTTTTTTTTTTAAGATTTTATTTATTTGACAGAGAGAGACACAGCAAGAGAGGGAACACAAGCAGGGGGAGTGGGAGAGGGAGAAGCAGGCTTCCCCCGGAGCAGGAAGCCCGATGTGGGGCTCGATCCCAGGACCCTGGGAACATGACCTGAGCCAAAGGCAGACGCTTAACGACTGAGCCACCCAGGCACCCCCACTTCCAACTTTCATCTACACGCTGCCCTTAGCTGGTTTCACTGGAGGCATGCCCCTTTGTTTTATGCTCAGGGGATCTGGCCAAGCAAAAAGAAGCAAGAATTCATGTCATAAAGATAAAACAAGCTTTCAAAAGGATGGTCTAAAAAGAGCCTACTGAGAAATGGTAGATAAGGAAGTGGTACTGTGAGATCATAAAGTAGACTGAACGTCTTCTCAGAGTCCCCAGTAGTTCTTAGTTTTGACTCCTCATCTCAGTGCTGGGTAGGAAGAATTTCTACATATTTTATTAGATTTTCTTTCGTAACCAATAGCTCCTTCATTAGGCAACTTGTTCCAGGAGAAGCAGACGGGCTGGTGCCAATGGTTGGCGATACATGTTTTGAGGTTCCTTTGGAAGCCACATGTCATTTAATCCCTGCAACCATCCTGGGAGGGGTAGGTGCTATGACAGGGGCTCAGCAATGAGGAGGTGACTTGCCCAGCTAGTGAGTGAGGGCCAGGGTTCTGAGACAGGTCACCCTGACACCAAAGCCCACGTTTCTTTTACTATTTGAGAAACTTTCCGTAGTCCTACTCCAGACCATTTCCTCCAGTTAAGTGGTTAGGCGAACTCCTTGCACAAGTGCACCTCCTCCCTAGAATACGGAAGAGAAAACCATTCAGTTTCTGCTGGGTTGGAACATGGTCTGTTTATTTCTTGAATTATTTTTGTCTTCCAACCTTAGGTAAAATTTCAATAAGCAATAGAAAACCTTCAGTTGAAATTGGCCTATGGGAAAGCAGAGACTGAGTAAGATACAGCTTTGTCTCTAAAAGTCCTTTACTCCTTACAGCATGTGATAGAGCATGAAGGCAGAACCCAAGTTCAACTGAGGACTGAGGGATGGGCAAAGCACCACCTATTCTTAGGAAAAATAAATTATCACACTGAATGGTAGAGTTGAAGGCTGACTAATCTTTGGTTACTTGACCTTGGAGTAAAGCAAATGGAAATGGGTTGAAACTTTTTTTTTTTTTGAAGATGTGTATTTCCAGAGAAATTCATGCCTAACAAACAATAAGAGCCTGTGATTACTTAGCCATTAAGGCAATCCACAGACTCTTAAATCCAGGAGGTATAAAATGATCTTGTTATTGATACAGCCCCCCACTGAGAGCTTTCTCTCCAAAGCCTTTTTATTTTTTATTATTTTTTAAATTTATTATTATTTTTAATTCCAATATAATTAATGTACACTGTTATATTAGTTTCAGATGTACAATATGGTGATTCAACAATTCTGTACACTACTCAGTGTTCATCATGGTAAGTGTACTCTTAATCCCCTTTATCTATTTCACCCAACCGCCCCCCACCCAGGTGCCTTCCCTCTCGCAATAATCGGTTTGTTCTCTATATTTGAGAGTCCGTTTTTTTGTTTGTCTCTTTTTTGCTTTGTTCATTTGTTTTGTTTCCACATGTGAGTGAAATTGTATGGTATTCATCTTTCTCTGACTTATTTCACTTAGCATTTACCCTCTAGATCCATCCATGTTGTTGGAAATGGCAAGATTTCATTCTTTTTTATGGCTGAATAATATTCATATGTTATTCATATATATATACATATATGTATATATAAAATACTCCACATTTTCTGTATCCATTCATCTATCAGTGGACATTTGGGTTCCTTCTATATTTTGGCTATTGTAAATAATGCTGCAGTAAACACAGAGGTGCATATACCTTTTCAAATTAGTGTTTTGTATTCTTTGGGTAATAGCCAGTAATGGAATTACTGGATTATATGGTAATTCTGTTTTTAATTTTTTGAGGAATCTTCATACTGTTTTCCACAGTGGTTGTACCAGTTTGCATTCCCACTAACAGTGCACAAGAGTTCTTTTTTCTCCACATCTTCACCAACACTTACTGTTTCTTGTGTTTTCGATTTTGGTTGTTCTGACATGTGTGAGGTGATATTGTGGTTTTGATTTGCATTTCTCTGACGATTAGTGATGTTGAGCATCTTTTCATGTGTCTGTCGGCCATCTGGATGTCTTCTTTGGAATAATGTCTGTTCATGGTTTCCTCCCATTTTTTAATTGGTTTATTTGGCTTTTTGGTTTTGAGCTGTGTAAGTTCTTCATATATTTTGGATAGTAACTGCTTATTGGATATATCATTTGCAAATATATTCTCCCATTCAGTATATTGTCTTTTTGCTTTGTTGATGATTTCCTTTGCTGTGCAGAAGCTTTTATTTTCACGTAGTCCCAATAATTTATTTTTGCTTTTGTTTCCCTTGCCTCGGGAGACATATCTAGAAAAATGTTGCTATGGCTGATGTCAGAGACATTACTGCCTATGATCTCTTTAAGGATTTTTATGGTTTCGGGTCTCACATTTAGGTCTTTAATCCATTTTGACTTTATTTTTGTATATGGTGTAAGAAAGTGGCTCAGTTTTATTCTTTTGCATGTTAGCTGTCCAGTTTTCCCAATACCATTCGTTGAAGAGACTGTCTTTTTCCCAGTGCATATTCTTGCCTCTTTGGCCAAAGATTAATTCATGATCTAATCATGGGTTTATTTCTGGGCTCTCTGTTCTGTTCTATTGATCTGTGTGTCTATTTTTGTGCCAGTATCATACTCTTTTGATTACTACAGCTTTGTAGTATATCTTGAAATCTGTGTACCTCCATGTTCATTTTCAAGATTTCTTTGGCTATTTGGGGTCCTTTGTGGTTCCATACAAATTTCAGGATTATTTGTTCTAGTTCTGTGAAAAATGCTGTTTGTATTTTGGTAGGGATTGCATTAAATCTGTAGATGGCTTTGGGTAGTATGGACATTTTAACAGTATCTGTTCTCCCAGTCCATGAGCACGGAATATCTTTCCATTTGTTTGTGTCACCTTTAATTTCTTTCATCCTTGTTTTATTGTTTTCAGAGTACAAATCTTTCATCTCCTTGGTTTATTCCTAGGCATTTTATTATTTCTGGTGCAATTGTAAATGGGATTGTTTTCTTAATTTCTTTTTCTGCTACTTCGATATTAGTGTATGGAAATGCAACGTATTTCTGTATATTGATTTTGTGTCCTGCAACTTTAGTGAATTCAGGTATCAGTTCTAGTCAGTTTTTGGTGGAGTCATTAGGGTTTTCTATATATAGTATCATGTCATCTGCAAATAGTGAAGGTTTTATTTCTTCCTTACCAATTTGGATGCCTTTCTTTTTCTCGTCTGGTTGCTGTGGCTAGGACTTCCAGTACTATGCTGAATGAAAGTGTTGAGAGAGGACATCCTTATCTTGTTCAGATCTTAGGGGAAAAGCTTTCAGTTTTTCATCATTGAGGATGATGTTAGCCATGGGCTTTTCATATTATGGTTTTATTTTAAGGTATGTTGCTTCTAAACCTACTTTGTTGAGGATTTTTATCATGAATTGATGTTGTACTTTGTCAAATGCTTTTTTTGCATCTATTGAAATGATCGTATGGTTTTTATCCTTTCTCCTGTTGATATGATGTCTCACATTGATTGATTTTCAAATACTGAGCCACACATACATCCCAGGAATAAATCGTACTTGATCATGGTGAATGATTTTTTTTAATGTATTGTTGGATTTGGTTTGCTAATTGTTGAGGATTTTTGCATCCATGTTCATCAGAAATATTAGCCTGTAGTACTACAGGCTACACTACAAAAATGTAGTGTTTTTATCTGGTTTTGGTATTAGGGTAATGGTGGCTTCATAGAATGAATTTATAAGCTTTCCTTCCTCTTCTATTTTTTGAAATAGTTTGAGAAGAATAGGTATTAACTCTTTTTTAAACGTTTGGTAGAATTCAGGGCACCTGGATGGCTCAGTTGGTTAAGCATCTGCCTTCGGCTCAGGTCATGATCTCAGGGTCCTGGGATTGAGCCTCACTTCAGGCTCCCTGCTCAGCGGGGAGTCTGCATCTCCCTCTCTCTCTGCGCCCCCCCCACTTTCATGCGCACGCTCTCTCTTTCAAATAAAGTTAATCATTTCTTTAAAGATTTTATTTATTTATTTGACAGAGAGATAGACAGTGAGAGAGGGAACACAATCCCAAATAAAGTTAATCTTTAATAAATAAATATTTAATAAATATATATGGTAGAATTCACCTGTGAAGCCATCTGGTCTTGGACTTTTGTTTGTTAGGAGTTTTTGATTACTGATTCAATTTCATTGCTAGTAATTGGTCTGTTCAATTTTTCTATTTTTTCCTGATTCAGTTTTCAGAGGTTATATGTTTCTAGGAATTTATCCATTTTTCTTCTAGATTGTCCAACTTTTTGGCGTATAATTTTTCATAATATTCTCTTTGTATGTTTCTGAGGTGTCAGCTGTTATTTCTCCTCCTTCATTTCTGATTTTGTTTGAGTCCTCTTTTTTCTTTTTTTTAAAGATTTTATTTATTTTATTTGAGAGAAAGAAAGAGAGAGCGAGCAGGGGGAGGGGAAGAAGGAGAGAGAGAGACTGAGAATCACAAGCAGACTCTTCACTGAGCGCGGAGCCCAACTCGGGGCTCAATCTCATGACCCTGAGATCATGACCTGAGCCAAAATCAAGAGTCAGATGCTTAACTGACTAAGCCACCCAGGTACCCTCTCTTTTTCTTTTTCATGAGTCTGGCTAAAAGCTTATCAATTTTGTTGTTCTTTTCAAAGAACCAGCTCCTGGTTTCATTGGTCTGTTCTTTGTTTTTTAAGTTTCTATTTTGTTTATTTCTGCTCTAATCTTTATTATTTCATTCCTTCTACTGATTTGGGGTTTTGTTTGTTCTTCTTTTTCTAGCTCCTTTAGGTGTAAGGTTAGATTGTTTATTTGAGATTTTTCTTGTTTCTTGAGGTAGGCCTGTATGCTATAAATTTCCCTCTTAAAATGGCTTTTGCTGCATTCCAAAGTTGGACAGTTGTGTTTTCATTTTTATTTGTCTCCATGTATTTTTTTAAATTTCCTCTTTGATTTCTTGGTTGGCCCATTCATTGTTTAGTAGCATGTTATTTAACCTCCATGTATTTGGGTTCTTTTCAGATTTTTTTCTTGTGGTTGATTTCTAGTTTCATAGCACTCTGGTCAGAAAAGAGGCATGGTATGACTTTGGTCTTTTTGAATTTGTTGAGACTTGTTTTGTGGCCTAACATGTGATCTATTCTGGAGAATGTTCCATGTGTACTTGAAAAGAATGCATACTCTGCTGTTTTAGGATGGAATGTTCTGAATATGTCTGTTAGATCCCTCTAGTCCAATGTGTCATTCAAAGCCACTGTTTCCTTATTGATTTTCTGTTTGGAGGATCTATCCATTGATGTAAGTGGGGTGTTAACGTCCCCTACTATTATTGTTATACTCTCATTTACTTCCTTTATGTTTGTTAGTAGGTGTCTTACGTATTTGGGTGCTCCCATGTTGGGTGTAGAAATTTTTACAGTTGTTATATCTTCTTATTGGATTGTTCCCTTTATGATTATGTAGTATCCTTCTTTGTCTCTTGTTACAGTCTTTGTTTTAAAGTCTGTTTTGTCTAATACAAGTATTGTTGCCCCGGCTTTCTTTTCACCTCTATTTTCATGATAAATATTTTTCCATTCCTTCACTTTCAATCTTCATGTGTCTTCAGGTCTGAAATAAGTCTCTTAGAGGCAGCAAATAGATGTGCCGTGCTTTTTTTTTTTTTTAATCCATTCCATTACCCTATGTCATTTGATTGGAATGTTTAGTTCATTTACATTCAAAATAATTATTGATAGGTACATACTTATTACTATTTTGTTACATGTTTTACTGCTGCTTTTGTTTTTCTCTGTTCCTTCCTTCTCTTGCTCTCTTTTCCCATGGTTTGCTGGCTTTCTTTAGTGATATACTTGGATTCCTTTATTTTTTTTTTGCGTATCTATTACTCCTTTTTTTATTTGTGGTTACCATTAGGCTTATATATAACATCTTGTACAAAAAACAGTCTGTATTAAGTTAATGGTGTCTTAAGTTTGAATCCATTCTTTTTTTTTTTTAATTTTATTTTTAAGTACTCTCTACATCCAATGTGGGGCTTGAACTCACAACCCTGAGATCAAGAGTCATATGCTCTACCAACTGAGCCAGGCAAGTGCCCCTGAATCCATTCAAAAAGCACTAAATTTTTACTCCTCTCCTCCCATATTTTAGGTATATTGTGTCATACTTTATATCCTTTTATTTTGTGACTCCCTTGACTGATTTTTATAGATATACTTAATTTAATTTAATTTATTTTTTTAAATAAGTAAATTGGCTGTGGAGCCCAACATGGGGCTTGAACTCATGACCCTGGGATCAAGACCTGAGCTGAGATCAAGAGTCAGATGCTTAACTACTGGGTATTTACCCCAAAGACACAGATGTAGTGAAAAGAAGGACCATATGCACCCCAATGTTCATAGCAGCAATGTCTGCAATAGCCAAACTGTGGAAAGAGCTGAGATGCCCTTCAAAAGACGAATGGATAATGAAGATGTGGTCCATATATACAATGGAATATTATTCAGCCATCAGAAAGGATGAATACCCAACTTTAACATCAATATGGACGGGACTGGAGGAGATTATGCTAAGTGAAATAAGTCAAGCAGAGAAGGTCAATTATCATATGGTTTCACTTATTTGTGGAACATAGGGAATGGCATGGAGGACATTAGGAGAAGGAAGGGAAAAATGAAGGGGGGTGGAAATCGGAGGGGAAGATGAACCATGAGAGACTATGGACTCCAAGAAACAAACTGAGGGTTTTAGAGGAGAGGGTGGTGGTGGAATGGGTTAGCCCGGTGATGGGTATTAAGGAGGGCACATATTGCATGGAGCACTGGGTGTTATATGAAAACAATGAATCATGGAACACTACATCAAAAACTAATGATGTACTATATGGTAACTAACATAACATAATAAAATAAAATAAAATTGAAAAAAAAAAAGAGTCAGATGCTTAACTGACTTAGCCACCCAGGCGTCCCTGGATATACTTTTTTACCACTTTTGTGCTTCCTAGTTTTCTTACTCCTGCTTATGGTCTTTCCACTCAAAGAGTCCCCTTTAACATTTCCTGTAAGGCTGATTTAGTCATGATGAATTCCTTTAACTTTTGTTTGTCTAGAAAACTCTATCTCTCCTTCTATTTTGGAACAATAGCCTTGCTGGACAGAGTATTCTTGATGGCAGGTTTTTTTTTTTCTTTCAGCACTTTGAAAATATCACACCACTTTCTTCTGGCCTGCAAAGTTTCTGCTGAAAAATCAGCTGATAGCCTTATGAGGTTTCCCTTGTATATAACTGTTTTCTTTTCTCTTGTTGCTTTTAAAATTCTCTCCTTATCACTACATTTTAATTACTATGTGTCTTGCTGTGGACCTCTTTGGGTTGATTTTGTTAGGGTCTCGCTACATCTCCTTGATCTGGATTTCTGTTTCCTTTCCTAGGTTAGGGAAGTTTTCAGCTCTTACTTACTAAAATAAATTTTCTGCCACTTTTTCTCTCTTCTCCTTCTGGGATTCCTATAATATGGTTGTTGTTATGCTTGATGGTGTTGCTGTGTTCCTTTAACCTATTCTCATTTTTTATTAATCTTTTTTCTTTCTCATGTTCAACTTGGTTGCTTTCCATTACTCTGTCCTCTGGGTCACTGATCCATTCTTCTGTTTCCTCTAGTCTACTACTTATTCCATCTGGTACATTTTTAATGTCAGTTATTGAGTTCTTAATCTTTGATTGGTTCTTTTTTATGTTTTCTATCTCTTTATAGAGGTCCTCACTGAGATCCTTCACTCTTTTCTCAAGTCCAGTGAGTATCTTTTTTAAAAGATTTTATTTATTTATTAGAGAGATTAAGAATGAGTGATGGAGAGGGGGAGAGAGAGAAAGAAGAGAGGTGAAGCAGACTCCCTGCTGAGCAGAAAGCCCAATGCAGGGCTCAATCCCAGGACCTGGAGATCATGACCTGAGCCAAAGGCAGACGCTTGACCAACTAAGCGCCCAGGCACCCCTCCAGTGAGTATTTTTATGACCATTACTTTAAATTCTCTATCAGGCATATTACTTATCTCTATTCCATTTAGCTCTCTTGCTGTGATTTTGTCCTGTTCTTTCATTTGAGATATATTCCTCTGTCTCCTCATTTTGTCTAACTATCTGTGTCTGTTTCTATGTGTTAGGAAAGTCAGCTGTCTCCTACTCTTGCAAGTAGTGGCCTTATGAAGAAGAGGTCCTGTGGTGCCCCGCAGTGCAATGTCCCCTCTTCACCAGAACCTGGTGCTTCAGAGGTATCTCCTATGTGTGTTGCATGCACCTTGCTGCTGTGGCTGAGCTTTTTCCTTCTGTCCAATCATCTTCAGTGACTCTCTTCTCCTGTTGTGGTCAGGGTCCTCATGTTGTTAATGGGCCAGTCTGGGGCCGTGTTGGCTTGAGTTGGGTCAGACCAGGCATTTGCCAGAGCTGTGGTGGCACTGAACTGCAGGGTGCTCTCCCTGTGTTATCCCCTGGGGGGCTTTCATTGGTGGGTGGGGCCTGCAGTTAGACCAGCTGTCTGCCCCCAGCCCACTGCTGGGGCTACAGTCAAACTGGTATGTGTGGTTATTTTCCCCTCTCTCTGGGGCAGGAATCACTTTGGTGTGGTACTGGCCCCTATCAGGGCTGTTCACACTTGTGGTACCACACCAAAGTCCCTTTTAGATATGGCCGCATTTGTCAGTGGACAAGGGGTGACCTCCAGATAATACACCATTGTTAACCAGATGAGCTTGCTCACACTTCTGGCAAGAAAAGGAAATCTTGTGATTCCTGCCTATTAAGATGTGCATGCTATGAAACAGAGGCCCCTGTGTAATGTTTCCTATGTTGCCTTATTCTGAATGAGTTTAAATTGTTTTTATTATAGTTATCCTCTTCTTCTCTACCATTCTGTATCAGGGTATTGGGATGATCGAACATCTATTAGCAGCAATTCATCTAACCATGTGGAGCTATACCCAGATCTGAGAACTGAACACCATCAGGGGTCCTTATGTCAAAGTTAGATCAAGCAGCTTGATAATGCTTTGGATGATCTCCTTTAAGTAGAGAGGCAGAGCTGGACAACAGAAACCAAAAGCACCCCATGCACAGCAGAGAATCATATCTAGCCTTACAGTATGAAATGGGAGCTGGGGCAGAGCTTACCCACAGGGAAAGGAGTTGGTGTAAACTACATGTGGTGGTTGGAGGAGGCAGAAAATACCATGTGGACCAGAGCTGGTAAGTTCTGCGCTGGCTGCATGACTGGATCCTATCACTACAGGACAGGAGCCCTGAACTTACAATTGTACACCTAGTTCTTGATTGCAGGTCCTGGAACTAGTGGAAGTCAGTTTCAGAAATGCCTGAACAGGATAGACTTAGGACAGAGCAAAGGAGAAAAGAAACTTCTATTCAAGATAAATGTTCAAATAAAATTATCAGGACATATAATGAGAATGAATAGAAATAACCAGCTAATGAACTCAATAATGGAGAAATTAATTCACTCCTCATAAAATGCAACTAGTATTCCACTCTCAAAATTACTTTAAAATAAGTACATTTCAGAAATTCAAGAAAATAAGTGAAGCAATAATATACTTGTAAAAAGACAAGAAAATGTAAGAAAAAGGCAGCTTAAATTGAGAACCAATAGGCATGGAAAAGAACCAATTAGAAATCCTGTAGATGAAAAATATAGTCCTGGAAATAGAAACATATGGTGAATTGGATATACAGGCAGCTCTCACTTTTCACAGTGTAGTGTCAACCCAACTTATGCACATCAGAACTATGCCCTCACTTGCATCCTTCTGTGATCATTGAGGACACAGATAGGCACAAATTTTTTTTTTTAATTTTCTTTATTTATTTGACAGAGAGATAGAGAGCACAAGTAGGCAAAGCGGCAAGCAGGGAGAGAGGGAGAAGCAGGCTCTGCACTGAACAAGGAGCCCGATGTGGGGCTTGATCCCAAGACCCTGGGATCATGACCTGAGCTGAAAGCAGCTGCTTAACC
Source organism: Phoca vitulina (assembly GCF_004348235.1). Lineage (NCBI taxonomy): Eukaryota > Metazoa > Chordata > Mammalia > Carnivora > Phocidae > Phoca > Phoca vitulina. The sequence continues at coordinate 13,575,303 of NW_022589719.1, read as the reverse complement.
AAACCAACTGAGCCACCCAGGCACCGCAGATAGGCACAAATTTCTTAACATGGTACCATGCAAGGCAAGGATGGCCTGGACCCTAGGCTGGACAAAGTCAAAGAAAGAATCTGTGAATATTGGAAGCTAGTGCAAGAATTCACTGATAGTAAACACAGACCAGTAAAGATATTAAAACATGAATGGAAAACTAAGAGACATAGGGGCTAGATTAAAGTGCTCTAATACACATTTTTTTAGGCTCTAGAAGAATAGAATGGAATAGAGAGAATATTAAAGGGTCAATAATTGAAGAAAAACGTTAGTTTTCAGATTTTTTTAAAAAGTGCATATTAAGGGGCACCTGGGTGGTGCAATTGGTTAAGCAACTGACTCTTGGTTTCTGCTCAGGTCGTGATCTCAGACTCATGAGATGGAGCCCTGAGTCAGGCTCTGGGCTCGGTGTGGAGTCAGCTTCAGATTCTCTCTCCCTCTGCCCTTCCTGTTGTGCACTCTCTCTCTCTCTCTCTCTCTCTCTCTCTCTCTCTCTGTCTAAAATAAATAAATAAATCTTTTTTTTTAAGTGCATATTAAGTGGGACACCTGGGTGGCTCAGTTGGTTGAGCATCCGACTCTTGATTTCTGCTCAGGTCATGATCTTGGGGTCGTGAGATAGAGCCCCAAGTCTAGCTCTGTGCTTAGCAGGGAGTCTGCTTGGGATTCTCTCTGCCCTGTCCCTCTGCCCCTCTGCCCTGTGTGCTCTCTCTCTCTTAAATAAATCTTTTCTTTTTTTTTTTTTTTTAGTGCGTACTAAGTGATGAAAGAGGAGGGCTGGGAGTGTTGCAATAAACAAGTAAAGCCTGTCCATTTTCAGGCATAGAGCATTAAAATTCAAGACTTAGGGGAAAAAACATGTCTGTAGAGGCATGGTTTTAAAGATGGACTCAAATTATACTCCTAAATATAACATTTGACATCTTAATCTAGAGTATTACCATTTAAGTCATTGTGTAAATGAAGGAGTCCATTCAAAGGCCTTTCCAAAACATCTAACCCAAAGTAAATGAAAATTTTCACTCCCGAAAACAAATACTGGTAGCATCTTTTAAATGACATTTCACTGTCTTACAAACAAAAACCAATGGTCCCACCAGGTACTCCATTATATCCACCTTCTCAGCATCAGTAGCATTAATGTGCACACATATAGAGGGGGGAAAACCTATCGTCTTGTAGCATACACCCAAGGACCTTTGATTCACTGATATGTGACAGGGTGGTGTTGCATATAAATAGACTAAACCACCCATGTATTCTTTTTCAAGTACATTTTGCCTTCTAAGATTTGACACAAACTTTGTTTTTAATACTTCTGACTCGCTTTTCAGGAGAGGAAATTTTGAATCCATTTTTCAGGATGATTTGTTTCTTGAAGGCAATATTCTGCTCTGCCACTTGAGTATAAGCTACCATAGGTGATGGAGGACTATAACATAATATATGGCTCAAGTGGTTCTCGTGTTATAAAATGGTTCTTTACACTTTTATGCTGGCTGAGTGGTATGCCACTGGTTTACCACCACCTGAGTCCAGTGCTGTTTGTAACAACGCACTGATACGTCTGATCCATGCAATGACTGCTCCTTAGTGCTGGCTGCCCCCCTCTTCTCATTTCTCTACTTTCCTTTTCTCTCTCATGTTGTCTCTCATTTCTCCTGGGTTCCTCCCAAGCTTCTCAACTTTTAGCCAAAACAACAACATGAATAGATGTCATAAGAAAGTATTTCAAGTTCATGTAAGTGAACGTTGCCATTGAGAGCTACCAGAGATTTTTTTTTTTTTAAGATTTATTTATTTATTTGAGAGAGCGAGAATGAGAGAGAGAGAGAGTACATGAGAGGGGGGAGGGTCAGAGGGAGAAGCAGGCTCCTCGCTGAGCAGGGAGCCCGATGTGGGACTCGATCCCGGGACTCTGAGGTCATGACCTGAACCGAAGGCAGTCGCTTAACCAACTGAGCCACCCAGGCGCCCCACTACCAGAGATTTTTGCCAAGTCACAGTGATCACCAGACCTGTTCGAGAACCTAAAGAAGAAAGAGAAAAACAGTGCCCATAAAGAACTGTCAAGTATGCAATAATGTACATGGTTTCTCCAGTCATTCCGTATACATCCCCATCGCCTGGACCCATTGCTGCATATGTCTCCTTATTTTAACCCTTGTTTTCCCAGATCTCTGCTGTTCAGTGGTAGGACTTTAGATTCTTTCTAGTTCCCACTGTGAGTTGGATCAATTGCAATATCTCTCCAGGTCATTGATTAGCTTCTCTGTTTCACTCGAAAAGTAGACATTCTCTATTTCCTCCTCCAGATCCACTCTCCACCCTACTCTATCTATACTCAGGAATCTTGACTTCATCATCCACTTGGCCGCATGATACACTGGCTTCTTGCTGGGTTCAGCCAATAGGGGAGCTGGCATGAGTTGGGAGGTTAGGAGGAGAGGCCAAGACATTCATACCTCAGCTGCAAAGCTAAAGCTGATGAAGCTTAAACTTTAGAGTTCCTCACTTGTCAAACTTCTGGGAAGAGTTCTCACGATGTGTTTACATGTAATGTATTTTCATCAAATTAGAAAGGGTAAGATATTTTAATCACAATTGCATATAACCATTGTCTCTTTAGACCCTGAATTCCCTTCCATCCCACTATCCTTTAATCAGGTGTTATTGGGGTGGCTGTGGTTATTTTTAGCATCCAGCTAAGGAGACACCGAGTTGGAGATTCATTTAGTTGGGTTTAGTGGAATTTAATTATGGTGGTTCATAGTCTCTTCCATGTATAGTTAGGTTATTGTTCATAAGGTTTCATAGGCTAGAAAGTGGCAGAGTTATATCTGATTCTAATACTAAGGATCTGTATTGCCTTTCCCATGTCTGGTGATCATTAATGAGCCTTTGATTTCTCAGTCTCTTGCCAATATTTGACACTCTTTTCCCACCTCCCTTCAGACTCCAGCACACTTTTGTGGTCTTGTCACTGGGTCTTATCTCCCACTACTGCCTTACCTGTACTCTTCACTCTACCAAGCTAGAATTCTTACCTTTGCTGAAACTTGCTTGCATTGCCCATGTCTTGCCTTGGCCTGAAAGTCTTCCCCAATTACAATCACTTAGGTTCTTATTAATTTCTTGCTAGTTTGAAGATGACATAAAATTCATAATACAATATCACAGCAAGAATGGTTAATACACATCATCAATCCAAGGAGTATTTGGAATTAGCCATGACACAAGAAAATTTTAAATGTCCTGAAATCTTACAAATCTTATATAAAATAAAGTTGGTATTGCTTTCCTCAAATTTGACAATTCGTCATTATCAAAAATATGTTTTGTATTATCATATAAAATATGCTATTTTCCAGGATTTTGTGATGTGTATGGTACTTACCAGATTATTCAAGTTTGTAAGTTGTGATTTCTTTTAAAGAAATAAAGGTTGTTTTGTGTTCTTTTCCCTAATGAGGTACTGCAAATTATTTAAGTGTCAGACCCCTGAAAATCTGGACCCACCCCTACCAGGCCCACAGCGCCTCAAGAGAGGCATTGCCTACAGCTACAGTTGTAATTATTTCCAGGAACCACCTTTTGTCTTTGCCTCTTCTAGCCCAGGGGTGGTAAAGCCTGCCTGATAATCACAGGTGCTTCCTCCTCCCCTGTTGCTTTCCCTTAACTCTAATCACACTTTTTGTGTAGGCCCTTCATGAAAATTCCCTCAATGATCCCTTCAGAGTGTGCTATCTCCTGCTGTGATCCTCACTGATACAACTTGTGGAAAGCAAAATAATGTGATGCATTTTAAGGAACAGTTTCTGGAGCTATTATAGGCCTATCTTGATCAATATTTATTTCCAACCCACATGGTATAGGGCAGCAATTCTCAAACTTTTTGACTTAGAACCCATTTGCACTCTTAAAAATTATTGAGGACTCCAAAGAGTTTTCTTTTATTAATGTTGGAATTATATATATATATATATATGGATAAAAATTGCAACTGAGAAATTTTAGAAATTTATTTTTTTAATTTTTTAATTTTATTTACTTCATTTTAAAATAAAAACAATAAGCCTATTCAAAACAATTAGTGAGAATAGTGACATTGTTTTACATTTTAGCGAAACCTTTCATGGCTGACATAACAAAGGACAATTGGATTCTCATACCTGTTTTGGCATTCCATCTTTTGCAATATCATGTCGTGTAACTCTTGGCAAACTCCACCGTATACTTGCGAGAGAATGAAAGTGGAAAAGGCAAATAACATCTTAGTATTATTAGGATAATCTTTACCTCATTGACCCCTGAAAGGGCCTTGGGAACCTACAGGATTTTCTGAACCACACTTTGAGAATCACTGGTGTAAAGAAATAGACTGATTTGAGAGTCAGGAGCCTTAGGTTTTGGTCCTAATTCTACCATCTCCCAGCAATGTGGTCTGCAAGAAATTATTTAACTTTTCTAAAACATAGTTTCCACATCTACTAAGTGAAGCATCCAAACAGAAGAACTTAGAATATTACTAATACTAAAATTCTTTAATTCTTTAATTTATAATTAAATGTTTACTAGAGGAAATATTAGCTGTCTTTGAGTCACTTTGGAAGTTACCTAATGAGATGTCAATATGGTTCATCCAAATGTTAATGGAAGTCAAGTGCCATAGTATTGAGCTTCATTTCTGAAGGCAGGCATCAGAAAAATAAAGAAGGAAAAAAATTATATCTAATTATGATTTGTTTTGTTGAGAAATCCATATTGGAACTCTCATTTAAGATACAATGTGGTTATGATGAGACATGTTAAAGCTTCCTTAGAAAATTACAACAATGATTCCCAACTTCCCATGAGCTAGGAACTTAAACAATTAAGTAGCAAGTATGTGGCCAACCTCAAAGATACTTGGCATAAATGTTTTTAACCACCCCCCCCAAAATGTAATTGTGGGCAAAACAATATTATTAAATTCTGAGGGTAGAAGTTCTCATATTTTAAGAACTGAAGTTTAGGAAAAACAATCTCCTCTGCTGCTTACTGACTACGTAAACAAAGAGCAGAGATGGCTTTTATAACTCTCCCCACCCTTCCTGGGATGTGTCCAGCCCACTGAGCAGCTTTGTTAGGGAACATCCAGTTAAACTGGATCTCTGGGGGTGGAGCTGAGGTTACACTTCATCAATGTGAGAGCAATGCGCACCAATAACACAATCCCTGCTTTTCCTTAATTTTTCCTGGGGCTTGATTTTATATGTGGACTCACAGAAAACTGCCACTGGCATAAGGGAAGAGTGATGATGGTAGATACCAGGGGTAAGGGGGAAGAAAGAATATCAGGATCCACTGGGGAAGTCAGTTATTGTAGGTAGGGCAACATCAATACAGTAGACATCTGTTCCATTGAGAAAAGACTTTTGTTTAACATAAGGAGCTTTCAGTGTAAGTCATGCTTTTTGGGTATGTCATAAAGTGATCTAACCTGTCAATAGTAGGCTGGAGTATTGGAATCTCACCCCTTAACCAATGGAAACTGTAACTGAATTTAGTTTTCTTTGTAATTTCTCCAAATGTACACCCATCATGAACCTTTTGATTCATAGCTTAAGTGCTGTAAGTAGAGCTAGCTCTGAATTGAAAATCAAATTCTGCTGGCTAGCCCGTCCTCAGTTGTTCAGCATTCAAAAAGTTTTAATTGGGGAGAGGGGAAAGATGGCAGAGGAGTAGGGGACCCTATTTCAACTGGTCCCCGGAATTGAGCTGGATAACTACCAGACCACTCTGAGCACCCACAAAACCAGCCTGAGATGTAAGAAGTTGTAGATCTCTACAAACAGAACATCGCAGGCGGTTGGTTTTGAGGTACGAAGCGGAGAGCTGTGATTCTGCGGGCAGATATCGGAGGATAAACAGCGGTGGGAGGGTGCCTGGACGTGGGGATCCTACACCGCCGGTGAGTGACAGCCTCGCGCGCTGGGGACAGGGCACAGACTTGCAGACCGGTAGCGGCGGGGAAAGGACTTTAGGGCAGTCCCCGGGGTGGAAAACCAGACCGGCGGGGTCGCACGCACGCGAACTGCAGCCCCCTGGACAGAAACCGGAGCAACGGTCGTGCGCACACGAACTGCAGCCTCCGAGACGGAAACCCGGTGCGCTGGGGTCCCACCAGTGAACTGCAACCCCCGGGGTGGAAACCCCGAGCGTCGGAGTCACGCACGCGCGAACTGGGAGCGGCTGGCGGTTTTAGAAGCACAAAGGGCAGACACGTGCCCCGACCTGGAGGCAGGACTGGGAGCGCTGCGGAGGGGCGCACAACCCAGGACGCCGCAGTTTATAGCAGCACGGACAGAAACGGAGACGGTGTGGCCTGGAGAGTTCACTGAAGAACAGACTGCAGTCTCTCTGCTCTGAGGCAGAGGGTTGGAAACGGTCTCTTCTGCTCTGAGTCGCAGAAGAGACGCAGAAAGCCGCCAGGGAAAGGCGCCAGAGAACAAAAGCCCCAAAGACTGATTCCCACTGAGCCCATCCCCCGCCACAGGGGCGCAGGGCAACCCTGCCCAAACAGGGTTGCCTGAGTAAGAGCGCGGCAGGCCCCTCCCGCAGAAGACAGGCTGGGAAAACAAGAGGCCGGCAACCCTAAGGTCCCAAGAAAACAGGTGCATCTTGCTTGGGTTCTGGTCAATAATTTCGACTCTATACATTCCCTCAAACACCCATCAACAGAATGACTAGGAGGAGGAGCCCCCAAAACAGAAAAGACTCAGAGATTATGACTTATGCTGCAGATTTACAAATGGATGCAGTCATAACCAAGATGTCAGAGATGGAATTCAGGCTAGCAATTGTGAAGACAATGGCTAGAACGGAGAAATCAATTAATGGCAACATAGAGTCTCTAAGGGCAGAACTAAAAGGTGAATTGGCAGAACTTAAAAATGCTATCACTGAGATCCAATCCAATCTAGATAATCTAACAGCTAGGGTAACTGAGACAGAAGAGAGAATAAGTGATCTGGAAGACAGTATAATAGATAAAAAGGGAAAAGAGGAGGCCAGGGAAAAACAACTCAGAATCCATGAAAATAGAATCAGAGAAATAAGTGACACCATGAGGCATTCCAATGTCAGAATAATTGGAATCCTGGAGGGAGTGGAGAGAGAGAGAGGACTAGAAGATGTATTTGAGCAAATCGTAGCTGAGAACTTCCCTAATCTGGGGAATGAAACAAACATTCGAGTCCTAGAGGCAGAGAGGACCCCTCCTAAGATCAAGGAAAACAGGCCAACATCCCGGCATGTTGTAGTAAAACTTGCAAATCTTAGAACCAAGGAAACCATCTTAAGGGCAGTTAGGGGGAAGAGATTCCTTACGTACAGAGGGAGGAACATCAGAATAACGTCAGACCTATCCACAGAGACCTGGCAAGCCAGAAAGGCCTGGCAAGACATATTCAGGGAACTAAATGAGAAGAACATGCAGCCAAGAATACTTTATCCGGCAAGGCTTTCATTTAGAATGGATGGAGAGATGCAGAGCTTCCACGACCGGCAGAAGTTGAAAGAATATGTGACCACTAAACAGGCCCTGCAAGAAATATTAAGGGGGGTTCTGTAAAAGGAGAAAGACCCCAAGAGTGATCTACAACAGAAATTTACAGGAACAATCTATAAAAACAACGTCTTCACAGGCAACATGATGACAATTAATTCATATCTTTCAATAATCACTCTCAACGTGAATGGCCTAAACGCTCCCATAAAACGGCACAGGGCTGCAGATTGGATAAAAAGATAGGACCCATCCATATGCTGTCTACAAGAGACTCATTTTGAACCTAAAGATACATCCAGACTGAAAGTGAAGGGATGGAGATCTATCTTCCATGCCAGCGGACCTCAAAAGAAAGCTGGGGTAGCAATTCTTATATCAGACAAATTAGATTCTAAACTAAAGTCTGTAATAAGAGACACAGAAGGACACTATATCATTCTTAAAGGGTCTATCCAACAAGAAGATCTAACAATTGTAAATATCTATGCCCCCACATGGGAGCAGCCATATACATAAGCCAACTGTTAACCAAAATAAAGAGTCATATTGATAACAATACATTAATTGTAGGAGACCTCAATACTCCACTCTCAGCAATGGACAGATCATCTAAGCAGAAAATCAACAAGGAAACAAGAGCTTTGAATGATACATTGGACCAGATGGACCTCATAGATATTTACAGAACATTCCACCCTAAAACAACAGAATACTCATTCTTCTCGAGCGCACATGGAACTTTCTCCAGAATAGACCATATACTGGGGCACAAATCAGGTCTCAACTGATACCAAAAGATTGAGATTATTCCCTGCATATTCTCAGACCACAATGCTCTAAAACTGGAACTCAATCACAAGAAAAAATTTGGCAGAAATTCAAACACTTGGAAGCTAAAGACCACTCTGCTCAAGAATGTTTGGGTCAACCAAGAAATCAAAGAAGAACTTAAACAATTCATGGAAAATCAATGAGAATGAAAACACATCGGTCCAAAACCTATGGGATACTGCAAAGGTGGTCCTAAGGGGGAAATACATAGCCATCCAAGCCTCACTCAAAAAAATAGAAAAATCCCGAATTCACCAACTAACTCTACACCTTAAAGAACTAGAGAAAAAGCAACAAACGATGCCTAAGCCACACATTAGAAGAGAAATAATTAAAATTAGAGCAGAAATCAATGAATTAGAAACCAGAAACACAGTAGATCAGATCAACGAAACTAGAAGCTGGTTCTTTGAAAGAATTAATAAGATTGATAAACCACTGGCCAGACTTATCCAAAAGAAGAGAGAAAGGACCCAAATTAATAAAATTATGAATGAAAGGGGAGAGCTCACGACTAACACCAAGGAGATAGAAACAATTATTAGAAATTATTATCAACAACTATATGCCAATAAACTGAGCAATCTGGATGAAATGGAGGCCTTCCTGGAAACCTATAAGCTGCCAAGACTGAAACAGGAAGAAATTGACAACCTGAATAGGCCAATAACCAGTAACGAGATTGAAGCAGTGATCAAAAACCTCCCAAAAAACAAGAGTCCAGGCCTGATGGATTCCCTGGGGAATTCTACCAAACATTCAAAGAAGAAATAATACCTATTCTACTGAAGCTGTTTCAAAAAATAGAAACAGAAGGAAAACTTCCAAACTCATTCTATGAGGCCAGCATTACCTTAATCCCCAAACCAGGCAAAGACCCCATCAAAAAGGAGAATTTCAGACCAATATCCCTGATGAATATGGATTCCAAAATCCTCAACAAAATCCTAGCTAATAGGATCCAACAATACATTAAAAGGATCATCCACCACGACCAAGTGGGATTTATCCCCAGGATGCAAGGGTGGTTCAACATTCGCAAATCAATCAATGTGATAGAACACATTAATAAGACAAGGGAGAAGAACCATATGGTCCTCTCAATTGATGCAGAAAAAGCATTTGACAAAATACAACATCCTTTCTTGATTAAAACTCTCCAGAGTATAGGGATAGAGGGAACATTCCTCAAGCTCATAAAATCCATCTATGAAAAACCCACAACGAATATCATCCTCAATGGGGAAAAGCTGAGAGCCTTTCCCTTAAGATCAGGAACACGTCAAGGGTGCCCACTCTCACCACTGTTGTTCAACATAGTACTAGAAGTCCTAGCAACAGCAGTCAGACAACACAAAGAAATAAAAGGTATTCAAATTGGCAAAGAAGAAGTCAAACTCTCTCTTTTCGCAGACGACATGATACTTTATGTGGAAAACCCAAAAGACTCCACCCCCAAATTACTAGAACTCATCCAGCAATTCAGTAATGTGGCAGGATACAAAATCAATGCACAGAAATCAGTTGCTTTCTTATACACTAACAACGCAACTGTAGAAAGAGAAATTAAAGAAACTATTCCATTTACAATAGCACCAAAAACCGTAAGATACCTCGGAATAAACCTAACCAAAGAGGTAAAGGATCTATACTCTAGGAACTAGAAAACACTCATGAAAGAAATTGAAGAAGACACAAAAAGATGGAAAAATATTCCATGCTCATGGATCGGAAGAATAAACATTGTTAAAATGTCTATGCTACCCAGAGCAATCTATACCTTCAATGCCATCTTGATCAAAATTCCAATGACATTTTTCAAAGTGCTGGAACAAACAATCCTAAAATTTGTATGGAATCAGAAAAGACCCCGAATCGCCAAGGAGATGTTGAAAAAGAAAAACAAAGCTGGGGGTATCACGTTGCCCGATTTCAAGCTATATTACAAATCAGTGATCACCAAGACAGCATGGTACTGGCACAAAAATAGACATACAGACCAATGGAACAGAATAGAGAACCCAGATATGGACCTTCAACTCTATGGTCAAATAATCTTTGACAAAGCAGGAAAAAACATGCAATGGGAAAAAGACAGTCTCTTCAATAAATGGTGCCGGGAAAATTGGACAGCCACATGCAGAAGAATGAAACTCGACCATTCTCTAACACCACTCACAAAGATAAACTCAAAGTGGATGAAAGACCTCAATGTGAGACAGGAATCCATCAAAATCCTAGAGGAGAACAGAGGCAGTAACCTCTCTGACATCGGCCACAGCAACTTCTTTCAAGATACATCTCCAAAAGCTAGTGAAACAAAAGCAAAAATGAACTTTTGGGACTTCATCAAGATAAAAAGCTTCTGCACAGCAAAGGAAACAGTCAACAAAACAAAGAGGCAACCCACAGAATGGGAGAAGATATTTGCAAATGACACTACAGATAAAGGGCTGGTATCCAAAATCTATAAAGAACTTCTCAAACTCAACACCCAAAAAACAAATAATCAAGTCAAAAAGTGGGCAGAAGAGATGAACAGACACTTCTCTGAAGAAGACATACAAATGGCTAACAGACACATGAAAAAATGTTCATCATCATTAGCCATCAGGGAAATCCAAGTCAAAACCACACTGAGATACCACCTTACACCAGTTAGAATGGCCAAAATGGACAGGGAAAGAAACAACAAATGTTGGAGAGGTTGTGGAGAAAGGGGAACCCTCTTACACTGTTGGTGGGAATGCAAGTTGGTACAGCCACTTTGGAAAACAGTGTGGAGGTTCCTCAAAAATTTAAAAATAGAGCTACCCTATGACCCAGCAATTGCACTCCTGGGTATTTACCCCAAAGACACAGATGTAGTGAAAAGAAGGGCCATATGCACCCCAATGTTCATAGCAGCAATGTCCGCAATAGCCAAACTGTGGAAAGAGCCGAGATGCCCTTCAACAGATGAATGGATAAAGAAGATGTGGTCCATATATACAATGGAATATTACTCAGCCATCAGAAAAGATGAATACCCAACTTTTACATCAACATGGATGGGACTGGAGGAGATTATGCTAAGCGAAATAAGTCAAGCAGAGAAAGTCAATTATCATATGGTTTCACTTATTTGTGGAACATAAGGAATAACATGGAGGACATTAGGAGAAGGAAGGGAAAAATGGGGTGGGGGGAATTGGAGGGAGAGAAGAACCATGAGAGACTATGGACCTGAGAAACAAACAGGGTTCTAGAGGGAAGGGGGGAGGGGGGACTGGTTAGCCCGGTGATGGGTATTAAGGAGGGCACATACTGCATGGAGCACTGGGTGTTACACGAAAACAATGGATCATGGATCACTACATCAAAAACTAATGATGTATTTATTGTATGGTGACTAACATAATATAATAAAATTAAAAACTACAAAAAAAAAAAAAAAAAAAA
>NW_022589719.1:12885627-12939989 GCF_004348235.1 Phoca vitulina | reverse complement strand
CTACTATCTTTTTTTTTTTTTTTAAGATTTTATTTATTTTTTTGACAGAGAGAGACACACAGCGAGAGAGGGAACACAAGCAGGGGGAGTGGGAGAGGGAGAAGCAGGCTTCCCGTGGAGTAGGGAGCCCGATGCGGGGCTTGATCCCAGGACCCTGGGATCATGACCTGAGCTGAAGGCAGACGCTTAACGACTGAGCCACCCGGGCGCCCCATCTTCTTTTTTTTTTTTTTTTTTAACATATAATGTATTATTTGTTTCAGAGGTACAGGTCTGTGAGGTTTGAATTTAAACAGCAAAAACCATTGTTTCAAAACCATGACAAAATGTTTTTGGGGAAAAAAAAAGTAAATTTTTTCTCTCTGAGTCAGAGATGAAAAAAGTACAATTTGGCCAAAGCTGGCAACTGTTCTTAAAATGTGACCATCAACACAATAACGACATTCAGTTCAATCTCTGGCACCAAATAACCCATTTTTGCACGAGGTTAAGCAATGAGTCTTCCCTGGTCAACTGGCCATAGCAATTGCTGCTGACACTCTATGTTTTTTTCCTTCTCAAGGCTGCTTTTCCAGTGATTTGGGTTTGGGATTTTTCATTGGTCAAAACAAAAGAAAGCTAAGAAATAACCACCAGAGAAATGAATTTAACACTATCGACAACTTTCCTAATTAAATAGAGTGAGTTCTGCCTACACTCTGTTAAATTAATTCTCCCCTCTGACAGATAATTCTGCTCTGACTGCTGAAAGACACCAGTCTGCCTTGTGTGTCCATAACTAAGCTGGCAGAAGAAGTTCCAGAGCCGGTGGGATCTTGCTGATTGACTTGTGCTTAAAGCACATTCCCATTAGGTAGCTCTAAGAATGAGTTTATTGAGCACGGCTGAGCAAGAGATAAATTAAGCCTGTTCAAACAACTAGACCAGTAGGCAAGTTAGGAGCAAAATAGGTGTTCTGTAAAATATGAATGTAATAGAATTGTATTCATCTTTCCTACTGCTTGCTCAAGACATTGGGATGTTCTTTAAATTATTGAAAAACACATAGTTTGTATCATATTGTCACTTATCATAATCACAGATTTGCCAAAGTAAGCTGAGTAAATCATTATTGTACAATGTGGATAAAACACCTCGGAGTCTAATAATGGGCTATAATTGGAGTATTTTTTTGGTTCTGTGAACTTATTTGCAAATAGCAGGACACCAAACAGCCAACAACAGAAGAAAATCTCTACTCACACATCTTTTTGGAGTAGAGCTTTGCTGGGCAATTCTTGCCTGAGCACCATTATCTCCCACCCGGACAACTGCTCTGAAAACCATCTATGGCAGCCAGCCTCCAAGATGGCACCCAGTAATTCTTGCCTCCTGATATTCACAACCACAATGAATAGGACTGATCTGTGTAACCAATAGGAAATCGCAGAAATGACAAGGCTAGGTCGTTAAAAAAACCCTGTGGCTTCCACCTTGCTCTCTCCTGGATCACTTACTCCGGGGAAAGTCAGCTGTCATGTTATGAGGACACCCAAGCAGCCCTATGGAGAGGTCCACATGGCAAGACACTGAGACTCCTGCCAACCAATATGTGAGCAAGCCATCTTGTAAGTGGAGTCTGCAGGCCCAGTCAAGTCTTTAGATGACCACAGCCCAGGTCAACATGCTGACTGTGACCTCCTGCGCCGGAAGCACCCAACTAAGCCACTCTGAATTCCTGACCCACAAATATGACATGAGATAATAAACATAGATTGTCATTTTTGGTTGCCAGGTGTTAGGGCAATTTGTTACACAGCAGTAAGTACCTAACACACTCTTGTCTTCCTACCTAAGATACATACAGCAGCCAGGATGGCTATCTCTTTGAAAGGTAACCAGATCACAGTACTCCCCTGATCAGAACCCTCTGAAGCCTTCATCTTAGAATAAAACCCAGAGTCTTTACAATCTGGCCCTGACCACCTGGCTGAGCACATTTCCCTTATCCACTCTGTTCCAGCTACAACAGCCTTCTTGAACACATCTGGCTTGTTCTCACCTCTGGGATTTTGCATTAGGTATATTCCCTGTGCTCAGAATGCAAAGTCTTTCTCCCTACATCTTTGCATGCCTAGTTCCTTCTTATTTTTCAACCGCACCTTGAAAAAGCCTTTCCTTATCCACCAATCTAAAATAGCCTGCCCATAACCTGATTATATTTTCTTCATGGCACTTATCACTGCTGGTGTGTATTGATTTAACCTGTCCCCACCCCGGGCCCTGGAATAGAAGCTCCTTTCTGGCCCACCTTTTAAAAGGCTGATGCTTATTGCCTTTAATGATGTCTCACGTGTAGTTGGCTTTTAGTAAGGATTTGTTGAATAAATGAATGAATGAAGGAATGACAAAAATTTCCTGACTTATAAAAGGAGATTGTTGTTAGCTGTTAGTACCTACAAAACAGGTGAACACGCAGAAGTTAGTTATGCTATCACTAAACCGTTCAGAGGGTGAAGAGATGGTACTCAGCGTTTTTACTGATTCTGGGTTGTGACACCCTCGCTTCCCACCTTGTGGACAGGGTAAGGAGAGAGCATAACTGTAATGGGATGGAAAAAGGATACCCTGGAAATTGTATGAACTATAGTTCTTTTCCATCTGTAGTCTCGAAAAAGATTCAGATTTGCACAATAATGCCTCCAGGTTTAAGAGAAAAATAATTAGCTATCCTGCCCCCCATCCCCAAAAGACTTATGTAAAAAGATATTACATTAAATATTGATATATGAAAGTGAGGGAGTCCAGCAGGTTCATGGGAATATTTGATGCATAGTTAGTCCCTAAAGGGAAAAGCGTGGGAGAATGCTAAAGGAAAGGGCCACAGTTAAACTGTGGAAGTGTCCCACACACCATACATCATCATCATCATCATAAATGTCACCGGCCCCAAACTCGTTGTGTCTTATTTAACTTCCATAAATCAGCAATCTATTTCCCTTCCTTCCTTCCTTCCTTCCTTTCTTCCCTCCCTCCCTCCCTCCCTCCCTCCCTCCTTCCTTCCTTTAGTTCATCTTTCAATCCAATAAAATACACTATTGATATTTTGATGAGCTCTGACATTGTGGATATGATATGGTGAAGTGAAGCCCATGATAAAAAGTACAAGTGGAGGCTCCATGGAAGGTCCAGCCTAGAATTCTGATGTGCTCCAGCATCTGTTGGATTTTATAGTGAACGAATTGGTCCCATCATTTCAAGCTGAACCTCACTGAATGGGAACCTGCAGTGAAAAAGAGGCCACCACCCCTGGAAACTCACTCGGTTTACCTCTGGCAAAAGTAAAATGCAACGAAGCACGATAAACCTGGAGAAAGGATGGCTTTTTAATAGAACAAACACATTAAAACCTCACCCTAGTACTGTAATTGGATTTTATTCATGCACCTGGCTCCTGTTATTTCTGAGCCTAATATTTAAATAATCAAAGTGACCTAAACAATAAGGAGGTGGGCAGAGCTGTGGAAAAACAAGAACAGAAGGTCTGCAGGAACATTTTGGGCAGGTCAGTGTCTCACCAGCCAGGGTGGGGAGTGATGGTGTCAGAAACATGCCCTGCTCCCTCCTCTTCTGTGGATTAAATGCAAAGGAGAGGGAAAGGCATCATCTCATAAATGTGATTTGCTGACAGAGGAGTCTGTGCATTGTATATTTCTAAGCAAGAAAAAGGCATAGAACAGTAGATACATGGATTCATTTTATGAAAAAACAAAGCAATACAACAAAACAGATGTGTGTGTGTTGTCATATGCATAGTAAGAAGGTCTGAGAAAGACACAGGCTAAATTATTCAAGGTCACCTGAGGACTGGGGTGGGTGATGGGGCACGTGCGGGAGGACAGACTTTGACTTGACTTCATATATTTCTAGGAAGCCTTCTGTGAGCTGGCTTGGCAGAGAGCTGATAGGTAGGATTTCTGGTAGTCCTGGGTGGGGTAGATATTCCAAGAAAACCCCACATGCCATACCCTGATTTGGGTGTAAAAAGCACAGTCTCTGTTACAGGGAATGGGGAATTCAGGAGAGGAAGAAATTCGGGAATCAAATCGGTAGGACAATTTAAACCAGTGCTTTACATAATGGCTGGAAATGGGAATGAGGAACAGATTTGCCCTGCAGAAGACAAATCCATTGTGTCATTATTCCTTTTCTTTCTTTCTTTTTTGGGTCAGAAGAAAGAAATCAGTGACATTTGGAAACAGGAATTTTTTTTTTTTTTTTTTAAGATTTTATCTATTTACCTGACAGAGAGAGACACAGCAAGAGAGGGAAGACAAGCAGGGGGAGTGGGAGAGGGAGAAGCAGGCCCCCCGCCAAGCAGGGAGCCCGATGCGGGGCTCGATCCCAGGACCCTGGGATCATGACCTGAGCCAAAGGCAGACGCCCAACGACTGAGCCATCCAGGCACCCTTGGCACTAGCTCCAAGAGAGGGTCCCTGAATCCTATTCCATCACATTCCTTTAAAAGGGAAGCAGAGCTAACCTGATCGCCAGATTAGTCGGCTTTTCACCTGGCATTTCTGTAGGATTCCACCTAACAACCCATTGAAATCTGAAAAGAATTTCTTCGGATCTGAGTGGCAGCCCGGGGTACTTGAGCCTGGGCTCCAGCCAGCCAGCACCACACATGGAAGGAGCGCGTGGAATGCCGGTCAGAACAAAGGTGGGACCAGGAGGAAGCGACACACAATCATGTCTGACGGATGCCACGTATAGATGGTGCCACAGCTCCAACGACTTATTCATAAATCCCAACACCCATCCTTTAGAGTGAGGGGAAAGATCTGTGTGAGGGAGAATCCAACCAGTTACGTTTCCCTAGAGAATAAAGGCGGAAGCACGGGCTGATTTTTATGATGACAGATTTGTCACCGTGTTGTCTTTCCTGGGAGAGTTGTATTGGTAATATCTGGACTCCCTGGCAGAGACTGAACCCCTGAAACTTATCAAGGGAGTCAGGGCAAGAAAATGAGGGGAATCTCAAGACAAGCAGCCTTTCAGAGACCTGCCCCCCTCATGGACCCGGTGCTAGGAATCCTGTCGATTCAGCCAAGAACTAGAAAAATCGCAAAGCAAACATTGGTGCATTCAGCATAGGGCTTTTCTAAAGCACTAGGCAATTCCATCAGATCAGGGAGCAGAGGGCGTGAGACAGGATAATTCAGAGAAGGGGGACAGGCAATATCCCAAGAGGCAGGTAGCAGACTCCTGACTTTTCTGGGGCACACCAGAGAGGAGAACCTAGGGTGCGTGAGTGTGGGCACCCGTGTGTGTGCGCAACTGTGTGTGGGAGGGGCTCGGGGCTGGTGTTGGCAAAGAAGGCTTCTCACCATTTCTCTTCCGTGCCTCCTCCTTTGTCACTTTCTGCTGTGCCATGACATTCTGGGGCGAGCGCCTCCCTGAGCTGGGCTTCCCTGATTCGTTGCTGATGACAGAGCCATTCTCACTGGGCGACCTGCTGGAAGTAACCATAGCAACAGGAAGACGGTAAGTTCCGACTCCAGCAGCCTCCTCTCAAGGTTATTTTATTTGCACCGTTTATGTCTGTCGCCTTTCATTCTGGTTTTATCCACAAAGAAGAAATGATACAGGAAAAGAAAAGAAAACAAAACAAAACTAGCCCCACACTACCGCATGGGTTAAGCAGCTGGCCGTTGTGAAGTATGTTGTTTATGGGGAGTGCTTAGCTCTGCAGAGAAGTTCAGTGAGCGCGGCTCTCCGGTCCCATCTCTGTTCCATTACCCCCCAGTGACTATGGAAACGGTGGTGATGGCGTTTGTAAGCACGCCCTCTTTTTAAAACACAGCACTCTGAATAGTGTTGCAGAGCGTTTGATTCACGTGGCATCTGCAGGGACATGCATAAGACATAACATTCTCTTTGGCGATTCTCTTTACAGAGTAGACCTTGACCACTAACGTTGAGGTCAGCCCACCACTGAGTTTGTCATTCTGTCTTCCACACTGGCGCGTGCGCACATGTGCACTCTTTAACTGTGCGAACTGGCAACCACTTACATTTGAAACTACCAATTTGAGCTATTTGTTCCTTCAGGAGATACTTTATGTGCATCAGCTCTGTGCCGGGCACTGCGCCAGGTATCCTGGTGTACAGCGATCCGAAGATACCACCCATATTCTCCAAGAGCTCCCCATCAGAAGCACCAACCAGGTGCCAAGGACTACGTGAATGCTTTCACAACTCTTAGGGAATCATCAGGACAATCCACTGGTTTGGTGATTGTCACCCTTGTTTCGCAAGTGAAGAATGTCCAGCGCCGAGTTAGGAAGTGGCAGATCCGTCCTGGAAACCAGGGATCCCCCTGCAGGTAGGGGCTCTCCCCCCATGCCAGAGCACCTCTCCTTTATTGCCTCCTAAAACATCTCAGATGAGGCAGGCCTGTACACAGGGAAAGCCGCAGGGCCTTCTCCCCTTCCCTTGGGGCTGATTCTGGTCTTCTGGGACTCTCTGGGAAGTGAGCTCTTGGAGCCCCTGCTGAGGTTCGTGCTTCCTCAGGCCTCCAATCGTCATAAAGACCAACTGCCTTCCCTTCTGTGGAGACAAGTCAGGAGGCAGATATCCAGAGGCCTCATCGAACCTCTTATTCTTCTACTGTCAATTGTCCAAATTCAGAACCTAAAGGCATCCAGCCCCTACAATGGAAAATTGATTGTAATAACATGTAGCCCTTGACCAGTAAGTAAGAAGTTTCTTAAGTGGATGCTCCTCTTCTTTCCCCTCCCTTCTCTCTCTCTCCATGCTCTGGGAACTTTAGCACCCCAAAGCATGACCAGTGAAAGGGCCCACTCACACACACGGGATGATGCAACATCTGCCCAGAGGGTTCCATAGAACGACAGAGCCAAATGAGATGTTCCTGGCCAAAGTGCCTCAGACAAGTATAAGTTTGGGAAGTCTTGTTTCTTTTTTTTGTTGGGGCAGGGGGAAGTCTTGTTTCTTACCTTCCTTCTTTGGATATTCCTCATGCACATTAACATATCAAAGGCCCTGATCAGTCCTGTCATAAAGAGACTCCTCTCCTTTTGTTTAATCCAGCATCTCCTAATTTACTTGGCCCCAGATCTCTTTCACCATACAAATAATGCAGCTTGGGAAACTATGGAGAAGGTATTAATTCATTAAGTATGTATTGTTTACTGCACAGCTATTTGATCACTAAGTGCTGGCTGTGCACAGAGACATCCACAGGGAAGACATAAGCCCTTGGATGGTTTTCAGAACCTCCCAGTTAATGGCCCCTACTCTTCCAACTGGCTTTACTGGGACAACAAGACTCTTACTGGGGTCCACAGAGAAAGGAAGGGGAAAGGCTTCTTGTAACCTATTTTATGTTCATAAAACACTTAATGGTATTTGTAGCATTTGCATATTCTTTCCTTCATTTGATCCTGAAACAATTCTCTAGTTGTTCCTCTCACTCCAGGGAAAGGTATGAATGAGCACATTTCTGGAGAGAAACTCCACCTCTGCTTTACTCTTTCATCAGCTTATAGTCTTATGTTTACATGGGGCCATCAACTCAAACATCTGGTCAAAAACAGAGAGTGAGATTTGTATGTGTGTGTGTCCACTCACATGACAGTGACAAAGATGTTGTTGAAAGCAAGAAAGGGCCACCTGTGAGGCTGTAGTTTTAGGCTACTGAACTCCGTAGGCTTCCTTCTGGGGATATGGGTGTACATGGAGCCTGGATGAAGGGGCTGCTGAGCAGTTATGGCCAATCACTGAATTGAATGGCTGTCCCTATGAGGTTGATTCTCTATCCTTGCCCATTAATCCCAGTCACAGACCAACAAAATAGTATCACCAAAAGCCTTGGCCAGAAGAACAGGACCTGCAACACCTGTCTGTTTGTCTGCAAATGGCTGAATCCTCAGATTTCAGTTTTCAAACAGTTTTAAAAACAGATTTAAAAATCGAGATATCTTCACGACCATCCAATCACTGGTTTCTACTGTTTTTCACTTGCAAAACTTTTTGGATCACCTAACAGACCCATTCTGGGAGGTCATGTGTCCTCAACCAGCAGGAACAAGGGAACTGATGTGACAAGATGGGAAAGCCAGACAAATAAATGCACGATGAGTTTGCTGTTGGTTTTGGCATCTTAATATCTTCCCAAATGATTAGAGACTCCTGTGGTCAGCTGAACTTGAACAGAGGTGAGGTTTCTCACATAGCTTTGGCAATGATACAGGCAGCCCTTAGTAAAATTCTATTTTTACAGTAATATTATGAAGCAAACGTAGAAATCACTCAGCTGTGTAGACATTGCTTTACCTATATTTGTTTCATAAGCTGTTATTTCTTAATAAAATTCTGAGGGTAAGTAATTGAACTTGATTACCAAGAGTAGACTCCTTGCTAATTCAAGAAGAAATGCTTGTTCTAAAAAAAATTTTTTTTAAATAAATCTTTATACAATTTAAAATCACTCGTCTAGAATGGGTGGAAAAGAATTTTTATTCTTCCCATCAATGCTGTGTTAATATCCTAATTTTAGTAATTCTATTTTTTCTTTACAGTGTCCTCTAATAGGTGATATATAAGTTGTTACCACGCCTTTATTGTATCTGGCAAAGATCATAATGAGAATAATTACTGTAGGTAATTCTGTTTGCCAGTCAATTCAGATAATTTGTCTATTGCTTCTCTGTATGTTTCAACTCTCCATGCTGGGGCAGACCATTGCAGTTGTGATCCCAATTTATTCCCACCTCCCCGTAACCAAGCTTTGGTGGCCTCCTCCCACACTGACTCTGGACTAGACCATGTGTCTTGCTTTGGCCAACAGGACAGTAGCAAACATGACACAAGCAAAGATTTGAGAAGTGCCTGCACTTGAGGGTTTGTTTTCTTGCTGCCCTTGGCACCCTGTAACCACCCTGTGAGAAAGCCAGAGCTAGCCTGCTAGAGGATGAGAGACCATGTGGCAGGGGGCCCCAGGTACTGGGCCACCCCAGACAAGGCTATCACCAACAAGCCAGCCCAGCTAGCCGACCGCCTGACTACAGATGCACGAGTGAGCCCAGCTGAGATCAGCGAAGCCTAGCTCAGCCCAGAACCACCACCTACCTGAGCTCAGCCCAAACTGCTGACCCACCAAAAATCATGAGCTGAAGAAATGGTGGTTGTTTTAAGCTGCTAAGCTTTGGAGGAGTTTGTGGTGGAGCAATAGATAACTAACCCATATCTCCTCAACCTTCTTTCCTACTCAAGCTGGAATGCAACCTTCTGTTTCTCTGTACCTCTTTCTGAGGTACCAAGAACTCCTGGAGGGAAAAACACAGAGCCTTGGTGCATGAATCCAGTGCAAAATTCGTGTATTTGACACAGACAATCCTTCCATCCCCCTCAAATTACTCCCTTCTCTTGGCTTCTTGGATTTCTTTCTTGCTTTGTCCTCCTCATGCCTCTTTTTCCTGATACTTTTTGGTCTCCTATGCTGATTCTTTTTTTTTTTTTAAGATTTTATTTATTTATTTGAGAGAGAGAGAATGAGAGAGAGCACATGAGAGGGGGGGAGGGTCAGAGGGAGAAGCAGACTCCCCGCCGAGCAGGGAGCCCGATGCGGGACTCGATCCAGGGACTCCAGGATCATGACCTGAGCCGAAGGCAGTCGCTCAACCAACTGAGCCACCCAGGCGCCCTCCTATGCTGATTCTTCATCATCTGGACCTCTAATCATTGCAATGTTCCAGGGGTCAGGTCTTGGGTCTCTTCTCTAACTATCCTCTCCTAGGTGACCTCATTCAGTGTCTTAGCTTTAAATAACCAAATGCTGACAACTCCTCCATTTATATTTCTACTCTGGACCTCTCCTCTGAACCGCACACTCATACAGCTAGTTGAGTTCTGAACACTTCAACTTGCGTGTCTAAGAGGCACCTCAAACTTAACATGCCCACATCCAAACTCATGATCGTCCCCTACAGATGTCTTCTCTTCTGATCCTCTCCAACACAACCAGTGGCAAATGTGTCCCTCTCTATTTCCATTCCTCACAACAATCTATCAGCAAAGCAAGCCTTGTGAGCTCTTCCCTCAAAACACGTCTAGAATCCCATCACTTCTCACAGCACCATGCCTTGGCCCACACCGCCATGTCTCACCTGGACTACTGTAATAGCCTCCTGTCTCTCTGCTTCCACTCTGCCTCTCTGCCATCTGTGTTCCACACAGCAGCCAGCGTGAGCCTTTACAGCTGCAAGTCACGGCATGTCACTGTTCTTCTCAAAGCCCTCCAATGACTTCTGATCTTTACTCACAATAAAATTCCAAGTCCTGACTTTGGTCTGTAGAGCCTGACATGCTCAACTTCAGGCAACTTCTCTGACCCATCTGCCACCGCTTCCTCCCTAGTTCCCATTGGCCTCCTTGGCCTTCTTGCTCTTCTTCGAGTATGTGAAGAGATTTCTTCTTCTGGGCTTTGCACATACTGTCCCATCTGCTTGGAACATTCTTGTCTAAGATAGCCTTGAGGCTTATACATCATTTCATTCAGGTCTTTCTCAAGTGTCACTTTATCAGAAAGTCGTTTCCTGACTTCGTAGCTAAAAATGGCATCATGCCCCCGCCCCCTTCCATTGCTCTATCCTCTTACCATGCTTTGGTTTCCTTCTTCATACCCATCACCACCCGACTTACTGTGCATCTATTTCTCTATTTGTTTATTGCCTAGCTCTCCCCACCAGATTGTAAGCACCATGAGAGTAGGAACTGTGTCTTGTTCGCTGCAGTATCCCCAGTACCTGGTGAATAACACCCAACAAATATGTTAGGTGAAGGGAGGGAGAGAAGGAAGGAAGCAGGGGTGATGTAGCTCTCCCAGCCTCCACTGTGGTCTCAGGCAAAGGAGCAAAGGGACTTGGCAATGGGAGTTGGCTTGGCCAGCCAACAGGGCTTACCATAGAGCTCATTACCTCTTTATAAGACTATTGTAAAATCCTTACAACGAGTCTCCTGGCCTCTAGCCTAACCTCTCCCATCTATCATCCACATTGCCACTGGAGTAGTCTTTCTAAAGTACAGGCTGAATGTCACTGTCTTGCAGAAGAACTTTCAGTGGCTTCCCATTGCCCAGAGAATATACGTCAAACTCCCTAGCCTGGCAGTTGAGCCCCTCCACAATTTTCATCCATCTGATTTCATCCTTCACTGCACCCCAACCACTGTGAACTATAAACCCTGGGGACATTCACCAGTGCATGAACATGTGCTGGTCCCTCTTTTCTCCCAGCTCCTTTGGACTGGACACCTTTATCTCTCCCCAACTACTGACACTACACTCACCCTTTGAGGCCCAGCTAAAATATAAGCTCCTCCATCACCCTTTCCCTCATCAGAATTAAGCTCTTTCTCCTCTCTTTTCCAGAGCACTTCGTTTAGACTCCCCTATGAGCACTTGCACATCATGCTTGGTTTCCAGGTATTTATCTCTCTATCCCTCCATCATGAGATCCTTGGGGTCAGGTCTCAATCGTAATCCTTTCTGTAGCCTTTCCAATGCATGTCAAAGTGCTCTGTTCATGGTAAAAACTCCTAAAATTTTTTTTTTAAGATTTATTTATTTATTTTAGGGGGGAGGGGCAGAGGGAGAGAGAGACTCTCAGGCAGACTCCCTCCCAAGCGTGGAGCCCGAAACAGGGCCCAATCCCACGACCCCGAGATCATGACCTGAGCTGAAACCAAGAGTCAGATGCTTAAGCAACTAAGCCACCCAGGTGCCCCCTCTCAAAATGGTTTTTTTTTTTAAGATTTTATTTATTTATTTGAGAGACAGCGAGACAGGAAACCCAAGCAGGGGGAGCAGCAGGCAGAGGGAGAAGCAGACTCCCTGTGGAGCAGGGAGCCCGACATGGGGCTCGATTCCAGGACTCTGGGATCATGACCTGAGCTGAAGGCAGATGCTTAATGACTGAGCCACCCAGGAGCCCCTCAAAATGGTTTTTGAACTCAAACCATGAACTCTTGAAAAACAGCCAGATAAAATGCAACTCTACTGAATCAAAGGCACTGCTTATAAGATAAGTTCAAAAATACAAGTGTGACACAGTGCCAAATTTGCTGTAATACATATGAAAGCTAAATCTCTGCTGTTGTGGCTGATCGGTGATATAAAACCTCACAAAGCGTGGCTCATGAGAAGCAAGTATTATGATTCTCGTCATCTCTCTTAGTCTCCTTCTCAAATATTCAAAATGAGCATGAAGGGGAATTTTTAAAGAGAAAAATGGTATTAACTTGAAGGCTTCAGCTGCTCTCACTATCAATTATTCCCCTTGCTGGGACGGAGAGGCTGAAGTTGGCCCCATGCCTACCTCTTTCTGGTTTCGGTGGACTTGGCTGTCTTGATGGTGCTTCCGTCCTGGGTGATGTCTCTTTCCTGAGAGGCAGGAACATCTCTAACAGGGAGTGGGAGGACCACCGTTTCCTGAGTCACAGGGACGACCTCCTCATCTGCCCCTTGCTGGCCCAGGTGCTGCTTGGCATAATCAAAGCCTTGCACAGGCTGCAAAAAGGAAAATGGATTTGTGGTCAGATTTCTGACAGAGTGTGACTCAAATGATGGCTTTAAGAGAAGATGGGCAGGAGAGTGCATGTGACAGGACCACACTTAGCTTTCTGATGAACACGAGTGAACTCAAATCTCCCCCATAATTCCGGTCTGCAAAACCAGAATCTGTGCTCATTCCACCCAGCTACGGAATCTCCCTAGACAAGACTTACTTGGAAAAACAAAGAGCATAAACAAGATGCAAATACGTGTGTGAGAATGGACTTCTTTCAAGAATTTTAAACCACCAATTTTAAGTCACTAGCTACTGCTAATTAGAGACTC
Organism: Phoca vitulina; assembly: GCF_004348235.1. Lineage (NCBI taxonomy): Eukaryota > Metazoa > Chordata > Mammalia > Carnivora > Phocidae > Phoca > Phoca vitulina. Next base: position 12,927,088 of record NW_022589719.1, on the reverse strand, counting down.
TGAATTGATATGTGAAATAGGTCCTGTATCATCTCCTGCCTCAGAATGTCCTGTCATCCCTGAACCCCACTTTCCCAAGGCTTTATGTGCAATAAGAGGTGTGTGACTTTGCCAAGTTGCTTGAATTCTGAACCTCAATTTTCTCATCTGAGAAATGAAGACAATCAGATCTGCTTTACCTATACCACCCCTGAGTATGAAAGGGGAACTGCTGCTCTGAAAACAGGGAAAGAAACGTGCTTCCACACGTGAGGCACTACAATCATTAATAATAAAATGGGATTTATGGAATCACTCAAATCCAGACCTATGGCTCTCCTATGATTCATCACTGGGTAAGTAGCAAGCCTTTTATTGCACAATGTCTGAAATCCCAAGTGAACAGGGCAGCTGTGAGCAAAGCCCAACGGACATCTATTAGCCGGGCAATAAAAAACCAAGAGGCGTGTTTAAACAATTCCTGGGAGTGTCTCTATTCGGCTTTCTGCCCCAGAGCTGCAAAACAGTGATTCGAGGCAGGACAGGGGGGTGGCAGAGAGCACCAGCTCCGGAACAGACTGCCTGGGTTCCAGTGCCTGGCACATAGTAAGTGCTCAGTCGGTATTAGTTAATATTGTTCACCTTCCTATTAAATCACAGGCCAGGTGAAATAGAAATCAGTGATTCTCTTCAAGAAAATCTGGGGATGAAACTCAACCTCTACCATGTGGATTCCCTCAGAACCTGACATGTTGAGGAGCTCCCCCTTCAGCAGTCAATTTTGCTAAGAAGTGTAGCAGGGAGCATCCGGCTAGATGGAACGGTCTAGGGCTGTGGCCCAACCCGTCAAATCTTCCTACTGCATCTCAGGACAGGATGGAGCCTTGTTAAATCCAGCAAAGCTTCCTTATGTCAAGCAGTCTGTAGTTCTGCCATGGACAGTGCCCCCAGTTCCCAGGGAAACTCACTGTGGGAAGTGCACTCAGCCCTCCCTCTTCGCTGAGACACACTTTCTGACCCAGATGGTGACCAGGGACATTCTGTGCCAGGATCCAGCAACATGCTTCTGAAATAGTGTATGTCTGTCTGTTTCTCTCCCGCCTGTGGGGCCGCATGAAACAGAATGAGCCTTTGAACCACCTGGTCATGTTCCTAGACTACTGGATGGCCTGCTCCTCCAACCGACGGTCACCAAGTGGATTCAACAGAAATGTTTCTAGAAGCTGACCTTTTCTCCCCAGGTCCACCTATTGTCTCCTGGCTTGGTCTTGTTGCTTCCATTCAGGTCCTTTCTAGGCGCACCCTTGACAAGCTTCCAAAGCTATCTCCCTGAAAACCACTCAGGTCATGTCACTCCCCCATTAAAAATGTTTCAGAGCACTCAAACTCTCCAGCAAGGCATTCAGGCCCTTCACAGCCTGGCGGGACCTGCCTGTTTAGCTGCACCTGCTGTTGGCCCCGTTTCCGTAATACCCCCACGCCCCCATGATCCTATTTAGCGTAGTGCTGACTACAGGTGTTGGGCACTGGCTTGTGCCAGGGACTGTGCCTGGTGCTGGAGATATGAAGATGAGTAATAGCTGGTCCCCTGCCCTCAAGGAGCATTTGATACTATTGGTACAGTGCCGAATGCATGACATCAATTATGACACTTCAGCCCCACTGTAGTTCAAGGAGGTGGGTATTCTTATTATGATTCCCCACTTTAAAGATAAACTGAGGTCTGGAGAGGTTAAGCCACTTCCCCAGGCTCACGCAGCTAATATGTGGTGGGGTCGGGATTTACACCCAGTTCTGAGTGATGCAGAGCCAAAACATCTAACCACTGCCTGATGATTCTTCCCATGGCCTCTCCTCTCCTTCTGCGGCCTGCCATCTTGGTTGAGCATCTGCTACCGTACTTGGCCTGGTTCCCATGCTGAGAGTCCTGGCCTGTCGGTGAGGAATTGAGAGTCTCCAATGGCAGCTAAGACTTCCCAAGAACCTAGTGAGGACAACAAGCTGGCTCTGGCCTTTTCCCTCTTGCCCCCACTCTCCCTGGATTTGTCCCCTCACCCTTCACACTGGGTTGAAGTTATCTGCTAGATACTTCAGGCGACTGGGTTGACGATGAATGAGCATTGTCATGACATTAAGGAATGACAAGTTCAAGGGTAGCCACTGTTATTAGATTAATAATAACAGTTCTTGCATATGTTCAGTACTTATAGCCTGAAAACACGGACACCTCATTTCATGCTCACAACCACCCCCTGGGGGAAGCAAGGCAAACATCACAGTCTTCATTTCACAGGTAAGAACACAAAAGCTCAGAAAGGTTCAGTGACTTGCCTAAGATCACGCAGCTAAGTGGTGAAAGACTCAAGACTAGTCCCTTACTCTTCTGACTGCTGGGTAGTGGTCTTTCAACCTTCAATCTGAAAATCACCTGCGATTCATTAATTGTCCTTGGACACACGTTAGTGAGTGACCCCTGACACCACTGAGACATCATGAAGGATCTATAGTTGCTTCAACGAATTTTGTAAAATTATCAGATCAAAATAATCCCCAACAATTTCAAAGGTAGACAAGTTATCCAGACCTTTTAAGAAAAAAATCATGTATAATAATAAAGGCCAACCAACAGATGAATGGATAAAGAAGATGTGGTATATATACACAATGGAATGTTACTCAGCCATAAAAAAATTGGAATCTTGACATCTGCAACAGCGTGGATGGAACTAGAGGGTATTATGCTAAGTGAAATAAGTCCATCAGAGAAAGAGAAATATTACATGATTTCACTCATATGTGGAATTTAAGAAACCAAACAGATGAACAAGGGGAATGGAAGGAAAAATAAGATAAGATGAAATCAGAGAGGGAGACAAACCATAAGAGACTCTTAATCATAGGAAACAAACTGAGGGTTGCTGGAGGGGAGGTAGGTGGAGGGGTGGCGTAACTGGGTGATGGGCATTAAGGAGGGCACTTGATGGAATGAGCACTGGGTGTTACATGCAACTGACAAGTCAATGAACTCTACTTCTAAGACCAATAATACACTATGTTAATTGATTTTAAATTAAAAAAAGGAAAAAATAAAGGCCAATTTGTATGTAATATTTATGTGCCAGGCACAGCTCAAAGTAACTTTCAGAGCTAGCTTAATCTTCACAACAACCTATAAATAAATAAATAAATAAATAAATAAATACTGTTATCATCCCCATTTCACAGATGGGAAAACTGAGGCACAAAGAGGTTAAGTACAGGTCATACAGATAGTATGTGAAAGAGAGGAAACAGCCGGGCATCTTTAGGGGGTGACTGACCTGTCCCGAGCAGATGGTCATGCCAACCATTGCAGGCCCTCCAAGCTCCATCCTGCATCTGGATGTGGCCCTAACTACTTTCCCGTAAGGCTGCCTGTTCCAGGGAGCCATGTTCTCATCAATTATATGAAGGGAACCACTGGGCAAAGGCTGTGAATCCAATGAACAAAGAGTAAAGAGAAATGAACCGGGAAGAAAGAAGGTCACAAAAGCCCTGATGCCTGGCCCTCCAGCATTTATCATTTTCTAAACATTCTACCTGCAGAAGCCCAGCTGACTACCATGGTTAACAGGGTTCCGTCTATGGTACTTTGTCTCTGCAGAGGGTGGGGGCGTGCACGCCCTGGCCTCAGCTCCCAGGACAGGCACGCGTGCGCACTCACCTCCTCTTAGCCTGTCAAGTCTATTACTGAGTCTCAGCAGGGATTCCCCAGGAATGTCGTCGGACACTGCAGCATGCATTCTAAAGATGCAGTGATGTCCCTGGAGACTAGGAGACCATCCTCCCACTCTATGGATTGGTCCCGAAGGCTAACTTTTTCATTCTGCCTTGTCCCTTGGCATTAAATGAATTCTGCTCACACACATGGGTGGTGAGAAGTGATGCAGGCGGCTCTGTCCTCTCAAACACTGCAGCGTCCCTGGGTTGCAGGAGCAAAAGGACTGCAGTGAGAAAGAGGCAGTTCTACCCGCTGGCTTCCGGTGATGAAAGGGCTTTGCAAATCAAAGTGCGCAGCCCAGCCTCAATGAGGGAGAAAACAACCAGCACCACCACACACAAGTGAAGCCAGTCTTCTCTTGGAACATAAATTGGCTTGATTGTCAACATCGGCCAGGTATCTCTTCAAGCATGATGCCCCAGGTAGGAACATAAAAGGGGCCATGAAAACCCACAAACATGAATCTCTTTCAGCTTCAAACAGCTTTCAAGCCAGAAGGTGTGCTGAAATCGTGGGCTGCCCACCTCACCTTGGCAAATTAATAAAATTTTGGCTTAATCCGAAACACAAAGTTGGCATTTACAACCTCCATGTGGCAGGTTTTCCATTCCCGGACTCGGCTGCAATTAGATTCTGGTAATTACTGTTATGTCTGAAAGGCTCAGATTGTAACTAAGCTAAGATGGGAATGAAATACCCCTTCTTGGAACAGTTTCATGTCTCACTACTTGGACCATTACCAACACTGCGCTGCTTCTGGAAAGCGGGTGCCTTTGGGTCGACAGAAACAGAACAACATTCTTTGGAGTTTGGCTCTTTCATAGACAGAGCGTCTGATCAAACTGCAGCTTTGCAACAGGTGAATTAGTTTAATAAACAATAAAGTCCATTTGATTTCTTTTGCTGAAGCGAGGGGTGACCATCCAGAAAGGACTAGGCATGCATGACTCCTGGCAGGGATCACCTCCAAGACATTCATTCCAACAGAATGGAATTCCTTTCTCTGTTTCATTCCTGCACAGGTGGACAAAGCTCAGAAGTTCCGTGCTGGAAGAGGAGTCTACCTGCCAAATCTCAGGGTTCAGGAAGGTGTATAATGTGGAGAGAGCCCAAACACACAGATCTGGGCCAGAGTCACTCCCCTGCTGCCAGTTATGTGATTTTGGACAAATCCCCATAGTTGCTCTCTTTCCTTTGGGTTTCTCAACAGTAATGTGAAAATAATAAAACCTGCCCTGACTATGACCTACCTTATAGGGCTGCTGTGATGAGCCAATGAGGTGACAGACCCAGAAGAATCCAGCAAATGCGAAGGCATTATTTAAACATCAGGTATTAGAGATTATTATATCTCCCTCTGGGAGTATCGCGAAGGGAGCTATGTGACTGGAAAAGTAGCCTTCAGAATTTCCTGAGTCCACTCCCCTCCCCGGCACCAGCGGTGAGGAGGCTGGGCAGGGTGGGTGGGCTCCCAGCCAGGCTTCAGTGGAGCCATTGAACTGGTGTGTTTGATGACCACTGGGCCGAGGCTCTGCAGCTCGCCCGTCATGGCAGCCTTTGGCGATAAGCCGCTCCAGCCAATGGAAGAAGGAACATTTTGAGAGTCTAATGTGCCCCATAGAGCCCTGCATTAGGAGCCCAAAGACCTGGTTCTACCATCAGTTCTGCTACTTACTGTGTGATCTTAAGTTGCCTCTCTGTAAAAGGAGGATGTCAGATTAGACGACCTCCAAGGCCCCTTTCAGGTCTATCTAGCTTCTAATTTTCTGTGCCTCAGTTTCCTCACCTGCAAAATAATGGCCCTTCCTTAAAGCATTGCTGGGAGGACTGAGTTGCTATATAAAGCCATCAGAAGCACTTATGGCAAAGAGAGAGCATTAGATAAGCATTCACTATCATATCCTGATTATAAACATAAAGGGTGTACAACAATGTGAATATACTTAACACTGAATTATATGCTTGAAAATGGTTAAGATGGTAAATTTTACGTTATCTATAATTTACTATAATTTTTTAAAGATTCAAATAAATAAAGGGTCTCCTTCAAAATGAGGGCTTGCTAAATGTTTCTGAAGGCATTTGCAATGGCCTCAAAAACCAAGACAGAAAAGGCAGGCAGAGCCCCTCCTCACCACCTCACGCACCTTTGCTCTCTGAGGCAGGTTCATCATGGTGTCTGGCTTGAAGTCGTTCTTGTTCTTCCGGCAGAGCACGGCAGTGATGATGATGATGATGACCGTGACCACGGCGATGGGCGCCAGCACTGCAGCGATGATCCACAGGTTGTTGGGTGGATTCTTCACCACAGCTGTGGGAAAAGCAGAGGGAAGCACGTGACAAGGGGCACTGGGAGGGGCAAAGTAACCCCCACACCTCAGGTCCCAAGTCATGAGATGGTGAACAGGGTTTGGGATCAGAAAGGCTCTTGCCTTGGGCAAGTTACTCAAGATCTCTGAGTCTCTGTTTTCTCATCTGTAAAATGGGGCTATCACTTTGTGAGGCATCAGAGAGATGAGGTACATGTGGAGCTTTGGTGTGGTCCCTAGTAGGTGCTCAATAAATACCAGCCTTCATTATTATTAAGAGGAAGAGGAAGATGGATTGTATCCATTTTCCCTACAGGTGATGTCCATGAATCCAAAGAGAAGAGAGAAGACATCTGAGGGTCATAGTTGGACTGGAGGCAGGAGGCAAAGGCCACAGAGAGATGTGTCTAAATATTGTAGTGAAGCCACCTCTGAGTGAGCGATAAATAAACGTAGTTGAGTAGATGGATCTATGCCCACCAAGGGTTGGTTGGGGAATCTTGGAAATGCCTTGGTCTGATCATAAGGATCAGGTTGCTCTCAAAGCCAGAGTAAAGAGTAACCAAAGCTATTGTCAGTAGGAAAAATGTGTTATTAGAACAGGAGGTGCTTCTTTGGAGGTGGGGTTGGAACTAATTAACCTGCAAACGGTAAAAGGGTGATGGTCATGCTCTATATCAGGATAGGGGTTAGGGTCACACAGGTGTACACATCTGTCAAAACTCATCAAATGGTATACTTAAGATCTGTACATTTTACTCTATGTAAATTTTACCTTAACATCATAAACAAGTATTGAATTCTAGGCAATGATATGCATGCTCAAATGTTTGGGTTGAAGTCCTCTGATGTTTGCAACTTACTCTGAAATGCATCAAGAAAAAATAAGATGGATGAATGGCTGGACAAAAGGACAGATAGATAAATATGTGAAAATGAAAGAATAGTAAAATGCTAATTGTGGTATCTAGGTGGTGGGAACACGGGTGTTCACTGTACGGTTCTTTCAACTTTTTTGTAAGGTAGGCTAGGAATATGTAAGAAAAAGAAAAAGTCCTTGGCATGAGATGGATGAGTCTTCCCTATGATCACTGGTGAGGAAGCTTGGAAGATACTTTCATCCAATCAAAAAGACCAATATGTTCTTAGAACTGGAGTAAAGGAAACAGTAACCAAAACAATCAGCTAGAAAAAGAAAGTTATCGGAAGGGAGTGGGTCCACAGGAAATCTAGAAAAGAGAGCCAAAGGGCAGGGGGCGCCTGGGTGGCTCAGTCGTTAAGCGTCTGCCTTCGGCTCGGGTCATGATCTCAGGGTCCTGGGATCGAGCCCCGCATCGGGCTCCCTGCTTGGCGGGAAGCCTACTTCTCCCTCTCCCACTCCCCCTGCTTGTGTTCCTGCTCTCGCTGTGTCTCTCCCTGTCAAATAAATAAATAAAATCTTTAAAAAAAAAAAAAAAAAAAAAAGAGAGCCAAAGGGCAGGCAAGAACTTGTCCATGTCATAGGAATGTGCCCCAGCTGGCAGATGTGGGGAATCCAGCTGGGGTAGGTCTATCCTCGTGAACAAGATGGCTGCAACTGGCTGTTTCAGCTCGGTGATACTGTCCCCTAATCCCATCCAAGTTCTCTGCTCTCCTACAACCTAGATGATCTCAGAGAATCATGGCTTTAAATACCATCTATGCTGATGATGTTCGGGGTAGATCTCTAACCAGGACCACTACCATGAACTCTGGATTCCTATATCCAACTGCTAACTCAATCTCCAATTGGATACTTAAGAGATATCTCAAATTTATTATGTCTAGAACCCAACTCTCAATTTCTCCCCCAAACCCATTCTTCTTGTGATAGTCTTCAACCCAATAAATTGCAATTCCTTCCTTTCAGTTGCTCCAGTCAATACCTTTGCCATCAATGTTGACCCTTCCCTTCTATTCTCACCCAACATCCTATTCATTGACAAACCTTGTCCTCTCCATCTTCTAAATGAATCCACAATCTGTTCACTTCTTTCTATTGCTGCTCCCACTGTGGTCCAAGCTACCAACATCTCTCACTGAATTGCTGCAATGGCCTCCTACTTTGTCCCTTGTCCTCTATAGTCTATTTGCAACACAGCAGCAGAGTGATCCTTTAGAAACTCTGATGACACACTCCTCTGCTCAAAACCTTCCAGAGGCTCCCTCTCCCCTCAGAGTAAGGGCCAGAGTCCTTATAATTTCTAAAAGACCCTATGGGATCTGCTTTTCCAACCACCCTGGTTACTTCTCTGGCCTTACAGCCCACTGCTCTTCCCTTAACTCACTCTGTTCCAGCCAACCAGCCTCCTACTGTTCCTCAAATGTGCTGGACATGCTCCTGTCTCAGGACCTTTGCACCAGCTTATTCTTCCACCTAGAGTGCTCTTCACCTAGACATCCATGGCTCCTTCCCTCACTTCTTTCAGGGCTCTAAACAAGTGTCAAATAGCAATCCCTGCCCCTGGAATTCTCCATCCCCCTCATCCTACTTAATTTTTCTCTTAAACAGTGCCTCTCAAACTTGTGCATGCCAATCGCCTGAGCATCTTGTTCAAATGTACAATTCTGATTCTGTGAATTGGGGTGAAGCTTGAGATTCTGCCTTTCTAACAAGCTCCCAGGTGGAGTCCGTGCAACAGGCCCCCAGGCCACACATGGAATGGTAAGGCTCTAAAGTACACATTACCGTCTGACACGATACATATGTATTTACTTCTCATCTGTCTCTCGACTCTCCACTAACATGTACACTCCAAGAGAGCAGGGAGGTTTTTTTTTCTCTTGTTCACTGCTATACTCCCAGGGCCTAGAACAGGGCCTTGCACATAGTAGGTGCTCAATTAAAAGTTGAACGAATGTATAAATGAACCTCCATTAGCCCTGTTGCAATTCGGCTCCCCATGTAGGTTTTCATATGGCAAAAAATAAGGGCCACTTAAAGAAGAAGTTCCATCTCTTTGGCAGTTCTAGTCTATATTTTAAATTAATATACTACCAATCTGGTTTATATACCAGTCTTTTATAAGTCTGCTTAGCATAAGTTGGTCCTCCTGATCCTGCTGAACTCTGAGGGCTCCTAGACCCACAAAGCTGAGGACAAGACTCTGGAATACTTTAGAGACCCCACTGGTAAGTGACACATGATGAGTCAGTTGGTCTTTCTCTCTGACTTCAACCACCCTTTCTGACTTCAGTTGGTACCTCATTAGCCAAGATCTGCCTCTCATCTGGCAGCACTTGGATCTGGAGTTCTTTAGTATAAAAAAAACTTCTTTTCCATAGTTTTTATCAATCGGTGATTAATCACATTATTAACTTCTGAAAACAGCTCAGTAGATAATGTGCTTCTGCTGACATCAAATATTTAATTGCTACTGCTTTTAGTAATTTGGTATTTACAAGTGAGTTTGATGCCATTAACATTTTTTAAAGCTTAGGGTTTCCATGGAAAATAACCATATGCCTCTTTTGGCTATGCTATTCTATCCTGATGAAGAAAAATATATAGTGTATCAGAACATGATACCCTAAATATATATTTCATTAGCAAGAGTTAATATTTACACGTGTCCTGCTTCTACTTGGCTTTATCATTTTGGTGTCTATGTTCCTTCTCGGTGCAGTATGTAAAATCCTTTCACCTCTATTTAAATGGAAAGAGAATACATTTACCTTATGTACATTAGTAAATTCATTTAACGGTCAAAGAGATAGTAAAGTTAGGTCAACTGAAATCATTCAAACCCAATGCGTTCATTGGCACAGTGATCTAAAACTGCAAAGTCATGTACAGAAGTGAAGAGGCAAGAAAGACTATTTCATTTGCAAGAACTTGAGTAGAGAAAGGGTAATAAAGGGCAGCAACATGCTCTGAGCTTCCGCTGTGCGTGAGGCACTGTGATAGGTTCTTTGCTCAGATGCTATTCTTATCCTCAATTTGCAGATGAGGAAACTGAGCCCCAGGGAGGTTAGGTGGTTTTATGCAAAGTCATCTCTCTGAAATACACAGTTTGTCAGTTCTAAGTTGGAATGGAAGTGTGTGTGTGTGGGTGTGTGTGTGTGTGTGCAGGGAGGGTCTGGTCCAGAGCCCAGCCACTGGTGAGCAGTCAGCCCATGTCACTCTCCTGCCCAAACACTCCCGTGGCTCTCATTCCACTTGGGGTGTGGCCGTTGCGGCTGTAGTAATTGTGGTCCCTCACCTGCACCCTGACCTCATGGCTGCCCCTCTCATCCATCGGTGACGTCCTTGCTGGGTCTCAAACCTCCCCCTCTGCCTTGTCTCTTGGTAGCCTAAGCTGGTCGCTCACAAATCTTCTTCTTAACCCCCCAACTATTTAAAATCATGACCTTTATCTCTTTGACACCCCCTGGCCTTCCCTGCTTTGTTTTTCTCCATGGCACTTACGAGCATCTAACATTTTACTTACTTATTTTGGTTATTTGATCTGCCCACTCTCACTGCTATATTTCCAGTGCCAGGAGAGTGCCAGGCACACAACAGTTCTCAAAAATATTTGTCGAAAGACTGAATGAACACAAATCCCCTTCGCCAAAGGATCAGTCTATCGCTTTCTTAAAGTGACATTTTTTGCAATAATGTCTGACGACCGGGTAAGGTAAACCAATCCCCATTCTGGTCAGCCTCAGTGTGGGGAGAATTTTCCCTACTCCAGCACCTGGATCACTGCTGTGAAGGGCACCTCACTCCAGATCCCTCAAATGGAGCAGGTGAAAAACCTCCGTCGGAAACATGGCCGATTCTGTAGCGGTCGCCGCTGCCCATTACTCAGAGGTGATGGGGGGCGAGGGGGCATTGCATGCTCCATCGTAGGGCACTGCACCCTGGCCCTAGTGATTTAGAAGACACTAGAATGCACAGAACGTTAACATTCTCCCTTCAGAGGGACAAGGTGTTCATTCAACACATGATTCTCCATTGAAGGTGTTGATCTCAGGTTCACATTGCTGGCTGATTTCAAAACTATTCAGAGCAAATGAGATTTAAAACATCTCCGCTCCTCCTCTTCTTCATTGGTCTTAGCTTCCTCCTCATCAGATCCTGAGTATGGAGGCATTTCCCAGGGTCTGTCCTCCAGCTCTACACCATCCCAGATCCTCAAATTTTCTCTGGGAATTTATTTCTAACCCGTATCTACAACATTCTCAAAACATCTAGTGTTAACTTTAACCTCTCTCCTGAGATCTAGGCTTGAATTCCCACAACTTTCCTAAACTCAGACCTCAATATCCCAATAGCAGCCCCCATATTCCAACAAGACCCTCCTTGAGGTCCCAACAGCACCCACTCAATATTCCATAACACATCCTTGACATCCCAACAGAATCCCCTCGATGTCCCAACAGCATCCCCTTGATAGTCAAAGACAAATGAGATGTCGTATGCGCTTTCAGAGAGCTCAGGAGGGACAGAGAGTGAAAACAACTCATCTGCCACATGTGATAAGGGCAGTGGAAGCATCTGGAACTAAGGGAGACAGGGTCAGGGGTGGCTTCAGAGGGCCAGGGGACATGAAGAATGGATCCTCCTGTGTGGCTGAAGCACAAGGTAGGAAGGAGAGAAAAAGAGGCTGGATGGCTGGAACAGGCGGTATGGGACCAGGTCGTGAAAGGACCTGAACTTTTGTTAAGTATCTGTGGTGAAGGGCTTGGAAGGCCCACTTAAGAAGTTCAAATTTTGGGCGCCTGGGTGGCTCAGTTGGTTAAGCGACTGCCTTCGGCTCAGGTCATGATCCTGGAGTCCCTGGATCGAGTCCCGCATCGGGCTCCCTGCTCGGCAGGGAGTCTGCTTCTCCCTCTGACCCTCCCCCCTCTCATGTGCTTGCTCTCTCATTCTCTCTCTCTCTCAAGTAAATAAATAAAAAAATCTTTAAAAAAAAAAAAAAAGAAGTTCAAATTTTATTCTGTGGACAATGGAGAGCCACCAAATATTTTTTGAATGGAGTAGATGTGAGATCAGAGTCGTGTATTATGGTGACTCTAGTTACAGTATGGACAGTACATGAATGGCAGAATGACTGAGGTTGAGTCATTTGAGAAGGACCCACAAAGTCCAAGAAGAGACAACGATGAAATGGAGAGAAGGAAACACATGTGTGGGTTATTACAGAAGGGGCCATGAAAGCAACAAAGAAGAGCCATGGAGGGACAGCAGCTTTGCAGACAGGTGTAGTCAAGCCTCTGATGATCCCCAGACTCTCATTTCCAAAACGCGCCATGCATGTCCTAATCTGATTCAATCTCTCTCTCCTGCCCATGCTCTCCAACTTTCGACTGTTCCCCATCAACCACCATCGGCAAAGTCCCCACAGCCTCAACCTCTCCTCCTGATACTCCATTCACTTCTTGCTGTTAATAAAGCCAGCTCCCCTTTCCTGCCCCTTCCCAAAGTACCACAAGGCCTGGAAGTGAGGAGGTCCCGGGACTGACTGATCGGTCAGCATCGAGGATGGGTTGGGGACAGGAGAAGCGATGGAAACAATGAACTGGGTTTACATCTTCAGTGAATTATGGGGGACATCTGGGGATCTAGAGGTGACTGCAGCGAGAGGTAGGCAGCTTCAGAGGCTCTGGGATTTTGAGAGAGTAGAAGAAATGGTTTGGACAGAGCAGTGAAGCCTGAGGAGGACGGAAGCCCTGCCAATCTTACAGTATTTCTTTCATCAGTTTGCAGAGTCTCAGTGTGTACTGTCGCACCCTTGCTCAAACTCCCCATACACAACCTCAGCCTCAGCTGCCAACCTCACCTCATTCTGTCCCAAGAGCAGAAACAATCACAGAAAATGTCCTCAGGCGTCCATGACCAAAGGGACCACCTGACTGGCACCCACACCCTCGGACTTTGCTTTCCCTCCCAGCTCACAGACTCCCTCACAGATTCTGACTGCTTTCACCTGGGTCACCTTGTCCACTTAAGGACTTCAAGACAGATCTTGTTTCTCTTCTTCACTGTCTATTTCTCCCTCTCCATTACAGTAACACATCAGTATTCAACCATACCCCATCATCTCCCATGTTCCTCTCCAGCAAGTGCACCCAATCTTCTCCCCTTTGCTGTCACTACATCCCCACCCCCGTCCTCTCCTCAATCCCCTCTGGCCAACCATCTCCACCACCTCTGCTGGGAAACCACTCCTGCCAAGGTCACCAACCATTGCCAATTTTACCAAATCCAGTTCACCTCTGTCCTTATAGTATGTTGCCTCTCAAGAATAGAAGTTGACACCGTAGCTCACTTCCTTCCAGGACATTCCTTTCTTTGCTTATTTCTGGACCCTCCTCTCTTCCTGGGCTTCCTCCCATCTCCCTGGCTGCTCCTTCGCGGTGTCCTTTGCTGGTTCTAGCTCTTCCCTCCTGTGGATTCTCCAGCTATACTCATGGCTAATCTGGTTCATCTCACCTGCTCTCTTAGCTCTATTCGTCACCTGTGTTGACGACTCTGGGGTTCTAGCTCCTGAGCTCTTCGTGGATATCTGACAGACATCTCAACCCTAACGTGGCCAAACCAAACTCTCAATTCCATCTCCCCACTCTTGCTCCAACTCTAATAAACCTCTTTCTCTCCCACCTCTCAACAAATAACAGAAGCAGCACTCAAGCAAACACCTGGGAGTCATGCTTGATTCCTCTGACCCTTACCTCCTCCCACCACACACAGAATCCATTATCTTGCCCCTGAGCTCTGTCCCCCCACAAAGATCCCAAATCCATCCACTTCTCTGGTCTCTACCTCTAACACCTTTGCCTCTCTCCTGGGCACCTGCCATGGTTTTCACTCCTGTCCTCTACCATTCATTCTCTAGCTGGAGAGGGAGAAAGAGCTGAGGATGGAACCCTGGGGAACTCACATAAAGAGGATGCAGCAAAACCGATGAAGCAAGTAGCTGACCTGACCAGACATGGGGACGGAGCCCACCCGGAGGAAAGGAGAGAGGCAGAGAAGAAGAGACTCTGGGTTAAAAACGTCGTTTCAAAGCCGAGATTGCACAGGCTGGCCATCATTTCTAGGCAAAGTGTGTCTGTGAGAATGTGCAGGCCAAGAAGTGAATCCGCATCAACATGGAAGCCAGACTCACCCCGGATGAAGGCAAGAGATAAGCACGAGAGGAAAACCATGAGCTAAGAGTCAGGTTCTTTAGGAGTGTGGACACCAGCTAGGAAATCAATAGGGGATGATGACCTTCCATGCCGGGAAGCTCAGCAGGCTGCCAAATCTAAAATGTCTACCACGTGGTCTCTCACCTTTGTCACCGACCCCCACCTCACTTTCTTTCTAACTGTTGTTTGGGTCCCCAACACCTGGGTCACCACAGAGCCTCCTCACTAGTCCTGCTTCTCTCATCCTGGGCACTGCTGACAGGTGAAGCTCCCTAAATACTGGGTGGTTCTAATGACGCTACTCCCCTGCACAGAAATCCTCAATAGCTCCCCACGGCCCATCATATCATGCACGATCTCCTTCTCCTGTCATCCAAAGCCCCAGTCTCACAAGCAATACACCTTTCTGAGCTCATCAGCTCTTCCTTGTGTTTCTGCTCTCCAGGCAACTCGGATCCCTTGTTTTTCAAGCACTCCTGGCACTTCTCACCTCCCTTCCTTTGCTCACGTTGCTCCCTCCTTCTGGAATACACACCCTTCCTCTCCTCCTGCTGAAATCTTAGCATGTAACACAGTTGAAAACACATGTTTGAGGTCAGATAGATCCAGATTCATATCCTGACGACCCAAGTACCAGTTCTCTCTAAAGTTAGTTAACTTTCCTGAGCCTACTTTTCCACATCTGGAATTTGGAGCCGAAGAAAGTTGCCCCGGGGAGAGGAGAAAGTGAGGAAAGCTATGTAAGGCAGCAAGCTCAGTACCTGCCGCAGAGGAGGCAACCTTTGGTTTTCACACCCCTTTCTCCGTCCGTTCTTTCTGGGTGGCCCTTCAGAGCAGACTGTCCCTCCCCTGAGCCCCGGATCACTCTGCCTCCTCACTGCACTTTCCCACATTCTGCTCCTTTATATCTGCATTAACTCCTTCTCTGCTCCTTAAAGACAGTGACCAGGTTTTGCCCACTTCTGTGTGTCCACCAGCACCGAGCACAGTTCATGCAGGACTCCATAAATGCTTAGTGAATCAAATTATCTTTAATTCCCCTGCAGACAATATAATCTCAGCCATGGTGATTTTTCTAGGAGAAAGCGTGGGTAGGATTTGAAGCAGAGCAATATCATTATCATCATCCTAATATCCAAAACATATCCCTTACCCAAAACCTATAGCTTCAAACAACACAGGAAATAGTTGACTGATTTAAGAAACTTCTAGAACATATATATGTTTAGCTCCAGGTCCATTAACGTGAGTTTGGGCCATCACTTTAATTTGCAGGAAACATTTAATGGCGTTAAAAATAATGAATGGAAAGACTATCCCCTTACGGTCAGCTTGCAGAAGGACAACATGATGCAGGGTCAAGGCCATCCTTTGGGAGTCAATGGTGCTCAGGATCTTGGCAGCTGCAGTCCCCAGCAAAGGCTTCCCGTTGTACAGGGTGTAGTAAGTCAGCTCCGCTGGGTCCTTGGGTCCCGGCACCCGCTGCATCTTTACCATCTTTCAGAAAAAGAGAGGCCATGTTTATGGGGCATCTTGCACCAATCCTGCAATCACCTGGGCAATCCGCAGGCTCTCTCCCAATTGCTGAAGCCTTCCATGGCTAATAGGACCCACAACGTATATTTTAGACATCAACCTTTGTGTACCTCCCTATCATCAGCATCTCAAGAAGCCCTGCTATTGCTGGAGGGGGAGACAGGGAGGAGAAAAAGGGTTTGAAAATGGGAACATCTGGAAAGAACAGCTTGAGACTGGAGAAGAAAATGCTAAAATGGTGATGTCTTCCAGCCTCCAGAGAACCCTGGCCTCATTTGGAAATAGGCCTGCACATTAATTCAGGGCATGTTAGGTTATTCTCAAACAAGATTTCTAATTTCAAACTCCTGCAATTGCCAGAGAGGAAAAAAAATGAACTGATATGTCTGTAATTCAAAAGATCTCTGATAAAAGCAGGACTTGGAGACTCAAAGTTCTTTTTCTAAAATAACCTTTGTTGCTTTTTCTCCCTGTACAAGTGATACATATTCACTACAGAAAATTTGAAAACACAGAAAAGCATCAAGAAATGAAATAAAATAAAAGCAATTTGTAATCCCTCCACCCCAAGCTAACTACATTATTTTGGAGCATTTGCCTCTATTCTTTGTTTTTTTCCACACAAACCTTTTATTTATTATTTTACAGAATTATTTATCATATTCTCTATATAGAATCACATATTGCTATTTTTACTTGCATCCTTAAGTGACCTTAAATGTAACAAAAGCATAAATGTTAACTTCTACACAGCATTCCAAAGCACACCTCATAAACTTACTTAGCAAATCACTTTTTGTCAAACACTTAAATTGTTACTCATTTTTCAGTATTGTAGCTAATTGATCATCATTATAAATACATAAAACATAAATTTTTATATCTACATAATGTTCTACTATATGCATGCCTCATAAACTCAACTAACACTTCATTTTTGAACAGTTAGTTTGCTATCAAGTTTTCACAACTATAATTAACAACTGATAAACATTATAGTATAATCAAAAACTAATGATGTAATGTATGGTGATTAACATAACAATAAAAAATAAAAAAACATTATAGTATAGTATAGTATTTTCCAAAGTGTATATTACAGATTATGAGCTTCATAGGATACTAAAAGATATTACAGAAATGTTTATAGCAATATTGGTCACAACAGCAAAAAAAAAAAAAAAAAAACCCTGAAAATTCAAAAGTCACTAACAATAGAATGGATTAATAAGTTATGGTATAGTCACAGAATGAAATATTATAGAGTAGTATAAATACTATGGCTATTTGTATCAATATGGGTGAATACAAAAGCCTGATAATGAGCAAAAGGAACAAATCACAGAATATAAAATTCAAACACAAGCAAAACCAAATGATGTACTGTTTAGGGATACACATGTGGATGGTAAAATCTACACAGAAAATACAGGTATGACTTAAAACAAAATTCAGAAGCACACTCAGCTCTGATAGATAGGAAGGGAGTATGTATAATCAGAGAACACACATAAAAGGCTTCTGGGGTAAGGTAAGGGGAATGTTCTTATGCTTTGGGTTGTGGTTTCCTTTTATTAGTGTTCTTTAAAGCCTACCTGAGTTTATACTCCTGTGTATGTGTGTGTATGTCCTCACAAAGGAAGGTATCTGAATAGTCAACAAGCATATACAAAATGCTCAATGGGGAAATTAAAAGCAAAACTGCAAGACACCACTATCACCCAGCAGAATGACTGAAATAAGGGCTGACAACACCAAGTGTTGATGAGCATGAGGAGTAACTGGAACTCTACATCTGGTTGGTGGGAGTGTAAAATGGTAAACTTTGGGAAAAGGTCTAGCGGTTTCTCACAGAGCTAACATACACCAACCCTAGGAACCAGCAATTCTACTCCTACACACTCAAGAGAAATGAAAATATATGGCCATAGAAAGACTTGTAGAAGAATATGCATAGCAGCTTTGTTTATAATAGCTGAAAACTGGAAAAAGTCTGGGGGTCTCTCAACAGAAAAATGGGTAAATAAACTATAGTATATTCATATAAGGGGATATTACTCAGCAATAAAAAGGAATAAACTCCTGAAAAACACAACATGACGATGAACCTAAAAACACTACATTGAGTCAAAAAAGCTTTATACAAAAGAGAATATACTTATGTATATGAGGTTCTAGAACAGTCCAAACTGATCTATGGTATGGAAATGAATATGTTATCGAATATAAAAATAGTAACATAGCACACCATTAATTGTAGAACCTAGATGGTGAGTTTATTGGTGTTTGCTATATAATTTTTTCACTATTGTGTGAACTTAAAAATGTTCATAATAAATTGTTGGAGAAATACAGGTATTACTAAATATAAGGTTCTTATTGGCACTTAAATTTACGAACCAGTATGCTGAACAAAATTAAGGAATTTCTTTACTGCAGGTCTTTTTAGAGTCTTTGGTATGCCAATAGGCCTCAGGAATCTTCAAGAAGGGGCTACAGGATGAAGCCTTGCCCAAACTGATGTGGCCACAAAGCCCATTTGGCCCAGGGCACCTTATAGGACCATTTTTTTGGACACTCTCTGAGAAACACTGCTCCGTTCTCTCGTCTTTGTGTTCACCTCTATCTCCTCAAAATGAATTTCCAGGAGTAAGTTTGTGACTATCTAGGAGGTCCTTGTCTAAATTGCTCACTTGCCCTCCACAGAGGTCATACCCATTTACTGGGTTTGAAAGTGCCCATTTCACTGCATCCTCACCCACACTGGATAGTACCATTATAAATCTTTGGTAGGTGAAAATGATAACTTGTGGTGGTTAAAATTTGCATTACTTTGATGGCAAATGGAGTTAAACATTTAAAAAATGTTTACTCGTGGGGCCCTGGGTGGCTCAGTTTTTAAGCATCTGCCTTTGGCTCAGGTCATGATCCCAGCATCCTGAGATCGAGCCTCGCATCGGGCTCCCTGCTCAGTGGGAAGCCTGCTTCTCCCTCTCCCACTCCCCCTGCTTGTGTTGCCTCTCTCGCTGTGTCTCTCCCTGTCAAATAAATAAATAAAATCTTTAAAAAAAATTTTTACTGGTCATATGTATTTCTTCTTCAGACTCAATTTTTCAGATATGTTCACTAGAGAAATATCTTTACATTCCAGACATATACATTTCCGTATTTATGAAAGTGGCTCATCTTTTAAAATTATCTGAGCCCAGCAAAAAGGCCTCTGCATGGAAGGAAGAGGTAAGCTATGTAGAGTGAATTTTATTTGGGAAATTCGGGCATGTCATTCCTGTCCCTTCTGGGAGAGGAGGTAAGGACACTGTTAGTACAACCAGGTAGAAGGTGAATGGGCATTCAAATATTCACTCAATTTCAATTTCAATTTCGTAGTGAATTCTTCTTACCAAGATTTCTCCAAGGGTGATGTGAGAAGGTGATCTACAGACTCTGTAAAGTAAGGATTTGCAGAAATAAATCCCTACTTACTCCACTCAGACTTTCCAGGCAGCTGTGGACCCAAGCACATCGAGTACTCAGAAGAAATGAGGAAAGACTACCTTGCTGGGCTCTTTTCGATATGTAAAATGTGTTAGGTTTCTTAGATTTACAAATAACACCAGGATTATAGGGCCGTTCTTTCTCCCCCATCAGCTAGGCAAATCCCATTTCACTGTCTGAGTCTCAATGGTTTCCTGTTATTTGGAGAAGCGTGACTTATAGGGCTCACGTGGACCCCACAAACGGTAAATCATAACCTGGCACGAGAACTTAACCGTGTCTTTACCTGGTCCCAGGCTGTCACAGACCACAAAGACTCAGATGGAAAGCAACATCTAATAGGACAAGGGGCCCGATTCACCAACTGTGAATGGAGGACCTCGAGTCTCCCTCAGGGGCATGATGCTTGACTCAGGCAGGGAAGTGTGTTCCAGAAAATGGGTTGTTTGTACTTTCAGAATTGCCTGGGGGCACGATCTGCAGACAGATTAGAGTAATGCCTGTAATTTCCTTTAAAACGCTTCCTCTTAGACACTGGGATATCAAGCATATGTGTTTGGGTTAAGTTACACCCTCCATGTGGCAATTGCCAATCACGAGTTCACACCCCAGGGGCAGTCTGCTAGATTCCAATTAGGAAGCTCACACTCTGGAGGCAGCCACCAGCCCTGCTTCTGTACTTTGACACCTTGCTCCACAGAGCTTTGCTAATTAGCATAACAAACATTAGCCATCCGTTCTCAGCTTCGGCGAAATCAGTGGTATTCAAGACATGTGGATTGGCTAGAATGTGCTAGAGATGCTCCCACTCTGGCTTGAATGGAATAAAGAATCTAAAGAAGCTTGGCACCTCCGCCTTGGGATGGCCCTGGTGTCTGTCGGGCTCCCTCTGAAGCCGACTTTGAGTTGAGTGCTTGTAGCTTAGCTGGGAGGCGCAAGGAACTGATTGACAGGAGGTGACCCAGGGCGGTGGGAGGGAACTAGCGAGAGGTACATTATTAATCTAGTTACCACAGCGGGCAGCTAAAGCTTAACTCCGTGGGAAAGCTCTGGCAATTACTGAACACATACGTTTTCGGAATTCCCCTAGCCAGGGAGCAAGAGGGCTGTCGTAGGCACACCCCCACCGCTCATGAACTCGCGGGCACTTGCGGCCAGCCGCGGCATGGACCAAGTGGGTTCCGGCATCTCAAGAGCTGCCCTTCGATAAAGATGCGTTCGACAGAAATGGGAAGGGGGTTTGGGCAGTAGAGTCTGCTACAGCTCCCTCACCTCAGTCCCTGTGCGGTCCCCTGTCCGTTACGAACGTGGGGGGCTCTGTTTGTTGAAACTGGCTAATTAAGGATCACAGAATCCTGCCCCTGGAAAATTGATTGGTGCGTCTGCCAAGCACAGGAGTGGTGGCGGGAGGCCCGAAGGCCCCGAGCTCTGGGACTCCCTCCAGTCTCCAGAACAGGTTGGGGAGTAGTCAGTCTGTGCTTGCTTACTAATAACTTTTGTTTAATAAATACGTGCCTGTGTACAGAATTTGTTCTGAAACCTTAGAGTCTAGGAGGGAGACAGGGGGGTGGCTCACTCTCACCCTCCTCCATGATTCTGATGGTCATGACCATGAGCCCCACACCCTAAGAGGCGTGTTGATGAAATGCTCCTCTGCACACGGCATGGTTTACTTAGCCTCAGGACACTCCCACACATTTATCAGAAGACCCCGGTGGCTCGCACATACCCACCTGCACAGTGTAGCTTCCCAGGGTGGTGGCCCGTTTAAACCGCCGGCCTTGCTGCTGGGACATCATGAAGAGCTGGGCCAAGCGCTGCTCCATGACCCGGGCGAAGCTCTGGTTGTGCAGGCCCACCAGCGAATTGTCCACGCCCTGGAGCACTGCGGAGGCAGAAGGCAGAGGGGCTGCTCAGAGGACGGACTGCCCGCTGACTCAGAAACCACAACCACCCCCGGCCCTGCACTGGCCACGAACGGCCATGGGCCCTATCTCATGTCAGGCCTTGGCCATCCTTACCTCATTTCACCCTCACAACAGCCCCAGGAGTTAGGAATCACTGTCCTCATGTTATAGATGCTGAAAGGTTATGTGACTTGTCGAAGGTCATGCAGCTAGTAACCGGCACAGTGCGGTCAGGTCGAGCCCATGCTTCCGTACCTCCAAAGCCTGGGCTCTCTCCTTCGCAAGCTGTGACGTGCCTAATGCTGTTGTATTTAATCCAAACCTTATTTAAGATGTTACATGTTGTTAGAGACACATGGGAATAGAGCACAGCTGCAGTATGACTAACTGGAACCTTCATGGGTTCCCACTCAGAAGGCCTGGCTCAGGGCTACCCTTACCGCATTTTCCCTTCTCAGCAGCTTTGCTAAGGCATCGGAGCTCCATCCTGCAACTCAGCTCCTCACACCCAGACAAGCCACCCTGTTCAGCGTCCTCATCCCTCCCTCCTCTATGGGGTCCCTTGAGGACGCACCCCTGCAGTGGCCCGCAGCCTCTCAGGTACTCCCCCATTCGAGAGCAGGACACTGTAATAGAGAAGAGTGGGCGGGCACTTGCCAGCTGTGGGACTTCAGGCAAACCATCGGCCCTTTCTGAGTCCGAGGCCTTGTCTGTACAAAGGGAGTAGGAAAGTCTATTCCTCATGGGCTGTAAGGTTGAAATGAGACAAGACGTATAAAGCAGCTTAGCACAACCTTTGGTGCATAGAAGGTAAATGAAACTCCTCTTTCCAGCCTTCCTCCACGGCTGGGTTTCTTCTATACCCTGGGCTATCTGGGTAGGTAAGGCATTAATGATGGACCGACCTCCAGGCAATGGCTAGTGCATGCATGGAGGAGACCGCCATGAACACCAGGACCATCCTAGGACTGAAAAGGTCACTTACTACGGGAGCGATTTCCTTTTGCCATCTAAAAGCCAAAGCCCAGTCCTTCCTCCAAGTCCCTTGGGAAATACACGTCATCCCAAACACACAAACACTGCCTCCAAACACAGTCAGCCCTGAAGTCAAAAAGGCTAAAAAAAATTCTCATTTTTTTTAAAGAGACAAAAACTTACAATGGGCTGGGGATGTAATACAAGATTTTTCATTCAACAGAATTTGTTCCGCCACAGTCAAGCCAAGGGCCATTAGTACCACCCATCTACAGGGATATGGAAATAGCCCGAATAGAAAGCGCGTGTTGTTATGTGAGCGTGTTCTGAGCAGGGCCAGAATGAGCAGCGTGATGCAGAGGATGATGCTGAAACCGATCAAGAGAAAAATAAAACCCACAGTTGAGTCTCCGAAATTACTTCTTTGAAGCCACAATAGCCAAATAATCCCCATGGAGGGCATAAAGCGGCTCTCTTTCTAGGGCCCTTGTGAGGGACCCCCAGCTCATCTGTCAGCAGAATTCCTCCAAACGGAGATAAGACACGTCGGCACTGTTCCCTCCGTGGCAGGTCCCGGAGAGGCCCCTCAGAATCCGCCTTGACGAAGCTGTCAGGCTGAGGAAGGGCCAGCCTACCTCTTGGCCCCAGAGAGGAGAGCCATGTTCTTGCTGCTTCAAACATGCGTCTCTAGTAAAATTACACAACCGCTGCTGGAAGATTACTTTTTTTTTCTCTTTTTAAAATCGGCTCGAGCCACGCCCAGCATGGAGCCCAATGCAGGGCTTGAACTCACAACCCTGAGATCAAGACCTGAGCTGAGATCAAGAGTCGGACGCTTCACCAACTGAGCCACCTAGCACCCCGGAAAGATGACTTCTAAGTTGGCCTCTCCTGACTACCAGACAAGAGTCAGAGTGGGGACACAGGACAGTCAGAGCGCACCATCATGGGTTACTCTAAGGGGATCCCAGCGATGACTCAAGGGCAGACATCAAAGAAAAGGATAGTCAACGCCCCCAGGTGATGAAAAAGTTCCAAAAACAGGGAGTGGTGACGGCTACACAGCACTGTGAATGTACTTAATACCACTGAATTGTACATTTATACATGGTTAGAATAGTAAATTGCATGTTATGTGTATTTTACCCCAATTTTTTAAATTGAGGGAAAACAAAAACAAAACAAAACCACAGCCTTCAGGGAGGTGCAGGAGGCCGTGGGAACCTCCCACAGAGCTACACAGAACCTACAGCCGGACAGTTCCCACACGCCTCACCGCTCTGTCTGCAAAGAGAATGTGCCCCCCGACGCCCCGGAGGCAGCTGGAGAAGAACTGGAGGTTGGAGCCAGGGGTCTGGCTTTACATCCTGGCTCCCCCTTACTAAGTACACTTGGGCAAGTCGCTTAGTTCCTCTGGACCCTGGTTCATCGTCTGAAAACACAGGGATTATAATCTACTCCTGATTGTGTCATGGTGGAGAACAGACACTTTTATAAAAAAAAAAAAATGCTTTGAGCAGAGTGCTGCCAGGCATCTGAGAGGGTGCCCGTAAATGCCAGCTGATGTGGTTGCTCAAATGTGCCCCTTCTTGGTTAGACACATTTTTCCCAGAGGAAGAAATAACTGTGTTCCAGGATGGTGGCTCGTTTCCTTTCCCCTGAGAAGTGCAGCAGGCCCCAGGCTCCCAGCCCTCTCTGCCCACCTAGAAGGGACTAGAAAGGGGCGTGCATCTCTCAGAGCGGCCCAGAAGCAGGAGGGGAGCTTGGACGCTGGCCCAGTTGCCCAGTAGGACAGTAGCCCTTCAGCCCGTCAGCCAGGGCCCTGGCCACCCACCCTTAGCCACCACTGACTCAGCTTACAGGAGGCGGGCAAGTCCCCCGCTGTGTTCATAGGAGCTCTCCAGAAGATTCAGTGGCTGTTACATCACTGGTCTCCTAGTCCTTCTTTATTTACAACTGCACTGGATTCTAAAATTCCAACAATCAGCTCGGCCTGGTTCAGCTTCCTATATTGAAGCTGAATTGTTTCGTGTGTGGTTGAATCCCATATCTTCAGAGCCTATCTTCTCAGCAACTATCTTCTCCTTCCACAGGTGACAGCATGACACCCAGAGGACCTGAGTGACCTGCTCAAGGACACATTAGGTTAGCAGCAGCTGGGCTGAGACCAGAAGAAATCCTGAGACTGCTGGGTCTGGGATATTCTGATGCTGGTGATGCAATAAAGACAACTGGATAAACCTAAGATGAACTCTGACCTCTGTGAGGCAGCAATATTGTGTCTGTGAGTCTCTATCCTGCCCCATCTATACAACCCTGACCACGGGATCCAGCGACAGCAGAGGGGGCTGCACGAAGCACCCTAACTAAGCCACTCTTTTTCCATCAGGGAGGGGAGAAGTGTATAGAGTGCAAAAACATTTTTTTTTTAAAGATTTTATTTATTTGTTTGAGAGAGAGAGCGCGCGTGCGTGCATGAGTGGGGGAAGGGCAAAGTGAGAGGCAGAGAATCCCAACCAGACTCCATGCTCAGCATGGAGCCGGATGCGGGGTTTGATCTTATGACCCTGAGATCATGACCTGAGCCCAAACCAAGAGTCGGATGCTTACCTGACTGAGCCACCCAGGCGCCTCAAAATAGATTTAACGTAAGTTTAGTGGGAAAGCAGGTGGAAATATGTTAGGGTTTCATAATACCAACAACAGAAAGGAAAGTTGCTCCCCATCCGCTGAGCGGTTGGCAATGAGCAGAAGACAGAGTACTCATGTCGGATATTTGGGAACGAAGGTAGAGGGGTTTCAAGGAGCTGTGCCTCTGAGCCAGATGAACAAAGCTATCTTCATCTCAGGTCCCAATCTCCTACCCCTTCTGTAAATGATGGCCAAAGGCTGGTGGTGGCTGCACGTGAGTGTAGAAAGTGGGTCCTGAGCCAAAGGGAAGGAAGGAGGGTCATGCTGAGACTGGTTCTCGCCCCTTCCACTAGCATTGAGGCAACTAGCCCCAAACCCCGTGACGGGGCCACCGTTTACTCTGATTACCAGCAGCAGTAACAGCAACAACATAAGCAAATGAGGGTCCATCAGCGGGTGGGCAGGGGGTGACGTCTCAGCATGATTTTGTGAAGGTTATGTCACTAAAACAGAGTCAGGGCAAGACCCAGGTACACAAGGAGGTTGTCAAGGACAGCCTGTGTTTAAGGGCAGATGTGTTACCATTTAATGTAAAACTTACAGTTAATAGGAGAGACATCTGCAGGTTAAAAAGCAGCATTCCTGGTGGAGGAAATGTGATTCTGGAAGTGTTACGTAACCTGCTGGTTCAAAAATGCATCTCCCTCCTGGGCATAAACTCTGGTTTGTTTGTTTTTTTTTAGAGAGAGAGCACCAGGGGGGTTGGTGGGGTGAGAAGCAGAGGCAGAGGGAGAGAGAGAATCTCAAGCAGACTCCATCCCAGCCCAGAGGTCGATGCAGGACTTGATCTCACAACTCTGAGATCATGACCTGAGCCAAAACCAAGAGTTGAATGCTTAACCGACTAAGCCACCCAGGCACCCCTTTTCCTTTTAAAATTTCTCTAGTTTGCCTTCTTAGCAGGTAAAATAATCTCTGCATAATCATGGCTCTGTGGGGGAGAAAGAAATGCAATTTTCTGCAATTTCAGAGGTTTTGAGCAGGCCTCCTTGAGCAGGGGGTGTGTGCTCCTTTGTTAGGACTCTAGGCAACAGCCTAGCCTAGCTACTGCTTGTTCGGGACAGCATGTGAGGGAGGGGATGGGGCAGGGATGAAGGCAAGGAGGTTGCAGACAGGCTTGCCCAGGCACATCCTCCATGACTTGTAGGATCTTCCTCCCTCTTTGTTATGCGCTGAATTGTGTCCTCCCAAAATTCATATGTTCAAGTCCTAACCCCCCACCCTGTACCTCAGAATGGGACTGTATTTGGAGACGAAGCCCTAAAAGAGGTGATTAGGGCAAAATAAGGTCATAACGGGTGGGCCCTAATCCAACATGCTGGGTGTCCTTATAAGAAGAGGAGATAAGGGGACACACACACACACACACACACACAAACAGAGGGAAGACGTAAAGGAAAGATGGCCATCTACAAGCCAAGGAGAGAGGCCTCAGAAGAAATCAACCTTGCTGACACTTTGATGTCAGACCTCCAGCCTCTAGAATTATGAGAAAATAAACTCCTGCTGCTGAAGCCCCAAAAGTCTGTGGTACTTTGTTATGGCAGCCCCACCAAGCTAATACCCTCCCCTGCCCCCCTCCACAGACAGCTGGGCTGGTCACTTCTCCCACAAACATCTGTCTTCTCTCTTTGCTCACAACCCTTGCTTCTGTAAGATTTCCAGAGCAACTGTCTGGCTTTGGAAAAACACAAACAAGAACTTTCTTTTGCTGTTTCATAAAGCTCAGCTGGGAAATGTCAAGGAAAAAAAGAAAATGTCACCCAAACACCCTTCTACTTCCATCCGCCCTCACTGTCAGGACACGCCTGGGCTCTACCAGGATTAGTGTAGGTGTGGGGCGTGTGCCAGGGGAGAGAGAAAAGTGCATGCCCAGCATTCTTCTGCCTTTCACTGGGGTTTTGTAGGGCAGTGCGGAAAGGCTTACCATCTTTAAATAAACAACCATTCCCATGGACGTCCACAGGTTACCGCCATACCTTCTGATTGGTCTACGGTTTGCAAAGGGGAGGCCAGTGGACTTTACAGGTTGCTGTTTTGAATGGTTATCTAAGATTCACCTTCAGTGGTATCTTTTCTTAGCTTACTGTACCCACTTCTGGTCCTATGGAAGTAACTCCCTGACTTATAAGACAGGACCAAGGAAAAGATGCTGATATTATCACTGAATGGCATGCAGTTTTAATTATTATAATTATAAATATTTTTTAGTTTTTGGGTCTTCTTTTGACACGCAGTTTTAAAAGAACAAACCAACCTGATGGGGGAAAAAAGGAGTAAAATAAGAGATTACCTGTAATTACCCAATAGTCTCTAGTTGTTTCTGATATATCAAGGTTGGGATATTCCAGCGCTAAAACAAATAAGAAACACACCAAATTACTTTCACGGGTTTTATATGCAAATATTATTAAGGAAAATGGACACGTAGGTGACAAAATATCAAACATCTAAATTCGGCTTTAACATTCTCTGGGAGCTCCAGGACATACAGGCCAAAACTAGCTTGCTGCTCTGAAAAGTAAAATACTCAGGAAAGGGCTAACTTTCAGATGAAGAGTTTTCTAGGGTTTGTGAATTTCTGCTCTTTCTACTTTTTTCCATCAAAAGCTTCTTAAGTGGAATGTCTTCATTCTCAAGACTCACAGCTTTCTTTGTGAAAATTACCCAACCATCACTAACGTTTTTAGGAATGATCATCTCTTGAATGGATTTTTCAAGGATTAAGTGTATTATTAGCCAAATGTTTGTGACAAACGGTCCCATATGTCTGCAGATATAGTGACCATAAGAGTTAATTCATGGAAAGGGTTTAGCGCAGTGCCTGGCATATAGTAAGTGCTCAATAAATCTTAGTTGTAATTATTAGACTATCAAGAGGAGGGATGCCTGGGTGGCTCACTGGGTTAAGGGCTGCCTTCAGCTCAGGTCATGATCCTGGGGTCCTGGGATCGAGCCCCACGTCCGGCTCCCTGCTCAGCGGAGAGCCTGCTTCTCCCTCTCCCTCTGCCTGCCACTCTGCCTACTTGTGCTCTCTCTCTAACTCTCTGTCAAATAAATAAATAAAATCTTTAAAAAAAATAGAATATCAAGAGGAAAGAAAATAAATTCTTCACATGCTGTCATGTGACATAATGAATGCCATCTTTCATGAGATCATCTTTTCCATAAAATACAGAGTCATCTTTCCTTACTACATGGGAATTCACAAAAGCCTGCCATTAAACATTCAAAAAAAATTTCTTAGTAGCTACTGTGTGCTAGGTACATCCACACACATAATTTTACTTATTTACAGGATCAAATGTAACCACAGAAGGAAATAGAAGCAATCGTGCTAATATGTGTTTAAAAAAAAAAACAAGGGGGGTGGGAGGATGGGTTAGCCTGGTGATGGGTATTGAGGAGGGCACGTTCTGCATGGAGCACTGGGTGTTATGCACAAACAATGAATCATGGAACACTATATCTAAAACTAATGATGTAATGTATGGGGATTAACATAACAATAAAAAAAATTTAAAAAAAAAACAATAAAACCATCTACCACCATCAAAAAAAAAAAACAAACAAAAAAACCTTGACCAGTGACCTTGAGAAATGTATTTTTTTTAAAGATTTTATTTATTTATTTGACACAAAGAGAGACACAGTGAGAGAGGGAACACAAGCAGGGGGAGCGGCAGGCAGAGGGAGAAGCAGGCTTCCCGCTGAGCAGGGAGCCCGATGCGGGGTTCGATCCCAGGACCTTGGGATCACGACCTGAGCCGAAGGCAGACACTTAACGATTGAGCCATCCAGGTGCCCCGAGAAATGTATTAACAATTAAATTTAACAGCACAAATCTTGACTTCCTTTGGCTACCAAGTAAGCATTTGGGTAAAAAATGTAGGCTGCACTGTCTTCCGAGTCTATGCCTGCTGCATGGTAATGAGGATTATGTAACTGAAGCATCAGAGGAAGGCAGGCCATGGGATTGACTATGGGGTCTTCATCCAGTGAAGCCACGATGCTGATTGCAAATGAGTTGCATTATGATGTCTATAGCCAAGGCAAGGGCCGAAGGCCAGGCAACATTTGCTGATGGCAGAAGTGGGAGAAACCATCACAACCCAGATTGCCACGAGGACAGATGCCCTATGGGGCAATTACTGTAAGTTCAAAGGCAGACTGCTTGGGTTCAAACCCCAGTTTCCATGTCTCGTTAGTTATGTATGAGTGAGCATCTTGTGAACCTCTTGGAACTTCAGTTTTCTCCTTTGTGAAGTGGGGCTCATTCTGTACTACCTTATAGGGTGCTTTGCGAGGATTCGGTGACGTAAGATATATGAAGGGTAAAGGCGCCTAGCGAGTGCTTACTTCCAATGTGCAATAAACTTGTCATCAATTCAATCCCGGTTTATCACCAATTCCAGTTATTTTATGATAAAAGAGTTGTATGTGCCCAGCACAATAGGTATTCGTTAAATGGAGAAAGGACCCCCGGGGGTAGTGGGGGAAAGGCAGCGTCCCCGTGGGGCATGGACATACTTACGTTCGGCGATGGTGAGCGGCGGGTAGGTGAGGTAGAACCCAACCAGCTCAGCCGAGAGCTGGCGGAGGAGGCTGCTGGCGACCGTGCCGTTGAGGAAGGAGCTCCGATTGCCCACCACGTACACCAAGGTGACTGTCTGGGAGGCATTGGATGTGCTCACAATCTGAATCAACACAGGAGGAAAGGGGAGGGAGACATGCCACGTAAGATGAGGGTCTGTTTCATGGAGGCCGTGGGAGAAGTTTAAGCAGAAGTTGAGGGGAGAAATGAAAGGGAGGTGAAAAAGAGCAAGGAAGAGACAACAATAACAACACTCGTCATTTATGGATTGTTCACTGCGTGCTGGTTATCGTGCTCAGGGTGCGTGGTCTCATTCAATCCTCACCACAGCCCTGTGAGGTGTATCCAGTTAGGACTCCGTTTTACAGAGGAGGAAACTGAGGCCCAGAATGATCAAGAGACTTGCCCACGATCACACAGATAATAAGTGACGTAGCCAGGATTCGAACCCAGGCAGTCTGACTTCAGGTTTCTAACAGGTGTGTGTTTCTTTTCCAGGGGCTAAATAGCCTCAGGTTACTTTTATGGTTCTGAAAATACAAAATCGAGCATCGAAATGTTACATCTATGAGGGCTCAACTGCTCAGAGAAAGCCTGAGTTAAATTCTGGGGGAATCTTTTAGTTCCTACCCAGCTGATCACCATGCTTAGGGAACAGAGTGAATAAACCTGATTCCAAAAGGAATTCAGAAATATAAAATAGCCTCTTCAGAGAGTGATTACATTTTCTGTGACCTATTAAATTCAATACAGAACATGTAAATATTACTATGAGATGGTGTGGTTTTCTTCTCGAATTTTGTCGAAATCAGTTTTTTAGTCACTGGAAAATGCGGTTTTCTGGGTCAATGTATGGACAAAAATAGCCCACAGATGAGATTTGAAGAACAGATGCAGTAGGAAGTCATTCGAGTGGGTGAGACAGTGTGGGCCTCTGTCTTGGCGTCTGCACCTCCCCCTTCCAGATTCACCTGCCACCCACCCACCCTCATTTGGTTCCACACCCCCAGAGGCAGCCCCTTGACCACCTCAGCGGGCTCCTTTCCCTCCAGCTCCAGCTAAAAGGATCTCGGGAGGATGTGGGAGAGTGGGAGGAGAGGGAGGTCCGAGAATCGGTGTGTGTGTGGGAGCGACCGCTGGCTTCCCATAACTGCTCCGTCCCCTGGCCCTAGCAGGCCCCAAGACTTATAGCCTCGGGTACTGTACTCACCCTGTGGTTTCCCTAGAGTCTGCCCACACTGCTGCAAAGGGCCCTTTTTATTAGACTTTCTTCAAATTACCTTCATCGGAGTGTGCCCTCTCTTCCTATAGGGAGCTGACTGAAATCCTGTTTTTCCCAGACCTGTACGTGTTCAGACATAAATATCCCTGCAACTTTCCTTTGAAATGTTATTTTTAAGAAGATTGTCAAGAATAGCTTCTTCACATTATTTCCCACTTTTCCCCATAAGTGGAAGTTGCTATTTAATTCTCTACCACAGAGATTTATGATACACCGAGTCAACTCTTCTAGTCAACTCTTGCTCTCCTCTCTGAAAGTATTTTGGGAATGTGGTTGAGCCACAGGTATTCATGCCTCTTTCCCAGGGTACCGAAAAGAAAGGTGCTTCTTTCTGAACAATCCAAAAGACCTCTCCGTACTGCCACCTAAAAAAAATAATAACTAAAATAACTTTTCAACCATTATCTCTAGCGTGAACATTCTATTTTTTGCTTTTCAACAAAATGAAATTTCACTGGTTCCCAAAGAAGCCTACAGAACCTGCAGTATGGATACCTCTACACATACTACATTTGATCAGGTGAATTGTAACTTTTTAAAAAAAATTGTAGCAAAATACACATAAATTTTATCCCGCTAACCATTTTAAGTGTACAGCTCATTGGCATTAAGCACATTCACAGTGCTGTGCTACCATCACCACCACCAATTTCCAGAACTTTTTCATCTTCCCAAACTGAAACTCTGTACCTATTAAACAACTCTCCATTTCTTCCTCTCCCCAACCCCTAAAAGCCACCATTCTACTGTGTGTCTCTATTAATTTGACAAAATTAAACACCTTTTATAAGTGGAATCCTATAGTATTTGTCCCTTTGTGACTGGCTTATTTCACTCCGCATAATGTCCCCCAGGTTCGTCCATGTTGTAGCATGCGTCAGCATTTCCTTCCTTTTTAAAGATGAAGAACAGTCCACTGTATGTATATACCACATTTCTTATCCATTCATCTGTGGATGGACACTGGGTTTGCTTCCACCTTTTGGCTAATGTGAATGATGCCGCTATGAACATGGGTGTACAAATACCTGTTCAAGTCCCTGCTTTCGATTCTTTTGGGTATATACCCAGAAGCAGAATTGCTAGATGTTTAATTTTTTAAGGAACCACTATACCGTTTTCCACAGAGCTACATCATTTGAGTTCACCAGCAGTGTATAGGGTTCCAGTTTGTCCACATTCTTACCAACACTTGTTATTCTCTTTTTTTTATAATAGCCATCCTAATAGATGCGAAGTGGTTTCTCATGGTTTTGATTTGCATTTCATGATGAGTCATATAGAGCCTCTTTTTCATGTGCTTATTGATCATCTATAGATCTTCTTTGGAGAAATGTCTATTCAAGCTCTTTGCTCATTTCTTTATGGGGTTGTTATTATGTTTTTAAGTTGTATGGGTTCTTTATATATTCTAGATATTAACCCCCTATCCAATATATGATTGTCAAATATTTTCTCCTGTTCTGTAGGTTGCCTTTTGATCATCAATTGTGTCCTTTGATCCATAGAAGTGTTTAATTTTGGTGAAGTCCAATTTATCTACGTCTTCTTTTGTTGCCTATACTTTTGGTGTCATTTCCAGGAAATCATAGGCAAATTCAATACCATGAAATTTTCTCCTCTATTTTCTTCTAAGAGTCTTATAGTTCTGGCTCTCATGTTTAGGTCTTTGATTCACTTTGAAGTTAAATTTTGTATATGGGGTTAGATAAGGGTCCAATTTCATTCTTTTGTTTGTGGATATCCAGTTTTCCAATACCATTGGTTGAAAAGACTGTCTTTTCCCCATTGAGTGGTCTTGGCACCCTTGTCAAAAATCATTTGACCACATATGCAAAGATTTACTGTTGCATTCTCTCTTCTGTTTCATTCGTCTACATGTCTGTCTTCATGCCAGTACCACATGGTTCTGATTATTGTAGCTCTGTAGTAAGTTTTGAAATCAGAAAGCATGAAACCTCCAACTATGCTTTTCTTTTTCAAGATTGTTTGGCTATTCATGGTTCTTTGAGATTCCATATGAATTCTAGGATGCATTTTTCTATCTCTGCAAAAAAAAATCACTGAGATTTTGATAGGGATTGCACAGAATCTGTAGATCGCTCTTGGCAGTACTGACGTCTTAACAAAATCAAGTCTTCCAACTCATGAGCACAGGTTACCTTTTTTTTTTTTTTTTTGGTCTTCTTTAGTATTCTCATTTTTTTTTTATAGGTAAGAAAAGTGTGACCAATCTTGGTGGCTACTTAACACTAGCTTCATCAATACGACGTTCACAGGCCTGAGACCCAGGTCATTTCAGTGTTCCCTGAAAGTCATGTCCTATCCCCAGCAGAAGCAGCCCCTACAGGGGGCACTTTCCCACTACCCCTTTACTCTTAGTCTCCTGTGGCTTCTGACATTCTCTTACTTCCCACTCACTCATGCCATAATTCATTTAGCTAATTAGACCTAAAAAAGGCTGGCAGAATGGAAGCCTATTGTTTTGCCTACCCAACATCCATTCTCCTTTTTTCTATGAAGGAGATTTCCTCGGGGAAACACCTCTTCTCTCCACCTGGGTTCATGGGCTTTGTTTGGGTGGGGCTTCCCTAAGTTCTAGGAGTGGGGATAGTCAGGCCTAGCTGATTGGGACATTATATCTCCTTGGCCACAGCTACTGCTTCAGAAATGGGCACATAGTCCAAGTGGGTCCAATGAGAGTTAATCCCAGGATTTTTACTGGAAGGCCACCAAAAAAGGCACTTTGGTTCCATAAGACTGTGAGCAATAAGGATGAGACAAACCTGAAGGTACCAGGGGCCACCATCCCTGGGCCTGAAGATGATACCAGCCCAGGCAAGGCCAAGAGACAAAGAGAGAACTTCTCGAAGAAATCATATAAGCACCTGAACCAAACTGGGCCTGAAGGAAATATGCTGTGAACCTTTCAGTTATAGGAGCCAATTACTTCTTTTTGCTTAAGTCTTGTGCTTGGATTCTGTCATTCACAACCAAAAAGGTCCTAATTGAGTCTACTGCAATCTAGCCCCTAATACCAGTGCTATACAAGTTTAAAAAAAAGTTGCTTTTTCAATGACTTTCTGAACAAATTAAGTATTTATGTGGTCCAGAAAGAATCCAAGGTGCCCCGCAAATTATACTTAATACATTAAATGGAAAGTTATTAATTACAAAACCAGGTCCTGCAACAAGCCCAGGGGGATGGTTAGCGCGCAGCTACACATATGCATGATATAGGGATCTAGAGGGTTCCAAACTCCAGGCAACAAATGGGTTCTGGGCTTCCTGTCAGCCATGGCAAAAAGCAAAACAGGGTTAATGAAACAATTCGCCCAATTATCCATTCATTTCAAGACCTGCTGAAATGTTCAAGAGCATCTAAAATCTATTTAGATGCAATTTTCAAATTGTTATTGTCTTTT
This sequence comes from Phoca vitulina, assembly GCF_004348235.1. Classification (NCBI taxonomy): domain Eukaryota; kingdom Metazoa; phylum Chordata; class Mammalia; order Carnivora; family Phocidae; genus Phoca; species Phoca vitulina. The sequence goes on along the minus strand of NW_022589719.1, from coordinate 12,892,999 downwards.
CCAAGGAAACTTTGTTACTTACTTTACAAAGTTTCATCGCATGGCCCACGACTATCATATAACACAGAGTGTTTTCTTCTTTTTTTTTTTTTTAAGATTTTATTTATTTGACAGAGAGAGACACATCGAGAGAGGGAACACAAGCAGGGGGAGTGGGAGAGGGAGAAGCAGGCCTCCCACAGAGCAGGGAGCCCAATGTGGGGCTCGATCCCAGGACCCTGGGATCACGACCCGAGCCGAAGGCAGACGCTTAACGACTGAGCCACCCAGGCGCCCCAACACAGAGTGTCTTCTTAAGGCCAAAGGCAGCTTATTTATCTTGGTGTATCTCCCAGTGCCTGATAAACAGCAGGTGCTCAATGGGCCTGTGCTTCCTGAAAACAATCAGAATATGCTCTGCCGCCAAGCCCTAACTAGAATCATGCACCTGTGAGGATCACAAATCCAATCAGAAAGAAAAAGATCTCCCACAAGGGAGCTGAGTCATACTTCTTACATAAATCTTATGTTTGTGACACGTTTTTAGATCTTAATCTAATATGAACCAAATCATAATGAGATACTTCCATATAGACTTTGGATAAATCTAGAAAAGGAAAGCTTCTCGTTCAAATTAAATTGTATGCTTTCTACATCATATTGGCTTTGCTGATAATTCACTTATGCTAAATGTCAATTTCAAAACCACTGGGTTTAATTGCAAAGGATTTAGTTCGGTAAAAACAGAGACATTGGGTTGTACAGTTAATCAGAGAAATTTGGATGAATATCATTAAAAAGCACCTGTCTTGGGGCGCCTGGGTGGCTCAGTCAATTGAGCGTCGGACTCTTGATCTCAGCTCAGGTGTTGATCTCAGGGTCACGTTTAAGCCCTACACTGGGCTCCATGCTGGGTGTGGAGCTTACTTAAAAGAAAAAGCATCTGTCTTTAGTGGGATGTTAGTTATATAATTGCAAAAAAGTGGGTCTGAGAAAAGCTTTTGGTGGCACGTCTATTGTAAGTCCAGGAAACTGAAATATAGTATACCAGGAGTGGGATTTTCCCAGGAAAAATTCATGTGTTTGCCAAAAGTTCCATAGTATAGCATAGTGTATAAGATTATGGGCTTTGACTCAAGTCCTTGTTTCCTTCTTTACCAACCGTGTGACTTTCTGGAAGTTTCTTAGACTCTCAGTTCCGTTTTTGAAATGGTGATAATAATACTTAGAAGGATGTCTTGAGTATTATGTAGCAAAATATTTCTACAACACCTAGCACAGTCCTGGCATATAGTGAGCCCCAAATATAAAATGTGTATATGTGTGTGTGTGTATGTGTGTGTGTGTGTGTGTGTTTAAACTAAGGTGATTGTTCATGTGGGTATCTAGAAAATAACTCAAAGCCAATCACAGGATAGGCAAATCTTGATGTGTTAGCTATTTAGAATTGACTCATTTTATGAGACATTTGATTCATTTTTATGGGACTGTATCTTATATGGTATATCTAGTTCAATTTTTAAAATAGTAAATATATTGGGGGCTCAGTCGGTTAAATGTCCGACTCTTGATTTCAGCTCAGGTCATGATCTCAGGGTCATGAGATCGAGCCCCACGTCAGGCTCCGCAATGGGCATGGAGCCTGCTTGGGATTCTCTCTCCCTCTTCCTCTGCCCCTCCCCCTACTCATGTGTGCCTGTGTACGCGTGTGCACTCTCTCTCTCTCTCTAAACAAACAAACAAACAAACAAACAAACAAACAATACAAAATAAAACAAAATAGCAAATGTATTGGGAAGGCCTGAGGAAGCTTCACATGGGAAAATAAATACAAAATCCCAAACCATAGCAGGTTATGGCAAAACAGTCATGGCCATACTGCAGACATCCTCACCAATGCTGGGACTGACTCGACTCAGGGGCCCCAGAGTGGCACCTCCTCCTGTCTACGTCACCCGCCCTAAGTACAAAGTTATATTTACACCAGGCAGCTTTGAAACAGGAAACCAAGTCACTTCTTGCCAACATTCGCATTATGCTTGGCCTCTGTCAACTACACAGTTGAAGCGCCCTCCTCCTCACCTGAATTGTCAGGTTGCTTTTGGTATTCAGGACTTTCCTCTCAGCATCCTGGAAGGCCTTCTGCAGTCTCTGTTCCATCGTCTGAGCAAACTTGCAGGACTGGATGTTGTCGGATTGGCTCACAAACTGCAGCACTAGAATGAGAGTAATAAATCAGCACTCGCCAAAGTTGTGTCTCTTAGTTCCTTGGACTTCACAGCAGTCATCTTATAAAACAGCATGATTTTATATCCGAGAAATCAGGCAAACAAGGACTGACAAGGTTTGGTTGTACCTTTGGAAGTGGCTCTTAAAATGATTTGTAATAGAGAAGAATTAAAAGCGTGATCAAACCTGAGGTTCCCCTTAATGGAAAAGATTTTGTGATCATTTGGTTGGACTATGCAGACACCTGCTCCAAGAATGATAAAAAACAATCAAAGAGAGATCATGCCTTCTATTTCTTTGGGGGGGGGGGAGTCAATTGACCTGTATCACTAAGTTGATCAAATCTTTCAATTTCAATGGTTTCTCCACTCCTGTGGTTTGCCAATCACCTGATCAGAATCACGAGAGAGCTTGAAAGGAAGATTCCAAGGCCTCAGCTCAGAGATTCTGATTCAGGGGCATCTGAAACGTGCTGCTCCAAAGCATAGATTTTATGGATGCTCAGCTCTTATCAGTATCCGCTGGTAATACAGAAAAAAATTAAAAATACGGTGCTTGTTGCTCATAAAGTACTAATTATATAAATTGAGAAGGAAGGCTCCCGCGAAGGACTATTTCTAATAAATCCAGGGTTGGAAGGTTAGGTTTCTGTGCAGGGAGCCGGGACAGTTGATTAGCAGGGCCCTTTGAGGAAGGCACACAGGACTTTAAGAGATGATAAAGCAGCTAGCACCGAAGCGTTTAAACAGGTGTCCTCTTGATACAGCCCCCGATCCCGGAATGGACAGGAATCCTTTCCTTCTGAGGTACTTGCCTGTTCTCAGCTGGAAGTAGCCTGCAGGCTGGGGGTTCCACGGGGAGGCAAGGACTGCCACCGACTGCAAGTTTGGGGTATGTTGCTTCAGATCTGCAGTGACGTTGCTGACCCCATAAACACCCAGCATTTCGATCACTACAGCAGGCAAGTACACCAGCCTCCCTTTGGTAGCATAATAACCAACAGTGACGTTATGAGAATGTTCCAGAATGTCCACCTACAAAACAAACAGATCCACAGAACTCAGTGTTTATTTCCACTGTACTTTAAGTTTTTCTTGGTATTTCTTAGAACCACAACTGTTATTTAGCAGGGCTGGGGAATAAGATATTCTCACTCAGCAAACATTCTAATAATCCAATAAAGCATATGTGGATTGGCAAGTCTCAAAATACCAGAATACAACAAAATACAATTTATTTCCAACTTCCATGGAATCGCATTAAATCTGTGGGGGTTTCCTTGATTCCTTAAATGCCTCAGGATAATCCTGTGAGCACCAACGGTCACCCAAGAAGGCAGAGAGGAGATGGCAGGCAAAAGAGATTTCCAGAGATGAAATGCTGGGAAAGACAGCTTTATTATAGCTCTCATTATTTATGAAAATTAAAAGGCAGAGATAATAGATGAAGTGGGGGCTTCTTCAGGACAGGGATTAGGTAGTAAATGAGGTAAATTCCTCTTTCTAAAAGCTAAGAGAAGAACTGTTCAGACTTCACTCCATTCCTGGCTTGTAAGTTGGTTCAAGACTGAGGTGAGGATGGGGATGAGCCATGGAGAGTCTCTCTTAAAACTGAGTCTTAAGAGACACTGATGCACTGACTTCTTTCTGACCCAACTGGAAGATTTTGAGGCTTTAGATTTTATTCTTATTTTATTTTGCTTTCTTAGTGTTTTTTAAAAAAGATTTATTTCTTTATTTAAGAGAAAGTGACTAAGAAAGTGGCTAAGAAAGTGACTCCCACTCCAATCCTAATGACGTTCAGGAGCAAGTCTCAGTTTGGGGATTATTTTTATTTTTAGTACCTCTCTAATGCTCGCTAATCATATTTTTAAACAAAAGGACCCCAGGGACATCAGCTTTAGAGCCTTCCTCAAGCAACAATATTTAGCTTGAATTTACCAAGTCATTGCCATTATTCTCATTTTTATGATTACCTTTTATTTGTGGCAAATGATCCTGATTTCCACTCATGGCAAGTATTATCAAACATCCTTTCAAAAGTTTTTAAAAATGGGCTGATTTTTAAAAATGAATTCATAACTAATTATCACAGTGGTCTGCGATGATATGCAGAAAAGGTGAACACTGAAGGTAGTTTGCAAACAACCGAAGTTTGGTGAAAATTACATGTCAGATGACCAAATACAAATACTCACATTTTCAACTTTCAAGTAAAGTTTCTGATACAGAAACCACAGATGCTTTTCACGAAATGCATTTCTTTTTTTTTTTTTCCCTCAGAATTATATAAAAGGGATTGACAGGGGCGCCTGGGTGGCTCAGTCCGTTGAGCATCTGACTCTTGGTTTCAGCTCAGGTCATGACCTCAGGGTCATGGTATTGAGCCCTGTGTCAAAGTCCATGCTCAGCTAAGAGTCTGCTTGAGATTCTCTCCCTCTCCCTCTGCTCCTCCCCACAACCCCCCCCAAAAAAAGAGATTGACAATGACCAATAAACTATGTACCAAACCTCATTCCTAGTCCTTGGTGTGGTCATGGAGACCATGAAGCTGAATGCAGCTGCAGGACAAGCCTCAAAGGAAAAGAGCCAGAGCAGTATTTTTAAAGTAGTGAAAATGGTTGTCCACCAACTGCCAATCACATTTAGGGCTTTAAAACTTGGCATCAATCCCAAAGAGTGCAAAGCAAGGCTTCCATTGCTTGGATATGCCATGGAAATCAGTTGGCAGTTGTTAAATAGTACTTGGCATTAAAGTGCTTGGGGGAAAAATGTTTATTTCCCTGTCTGCTGCTGGCTATTGAAGCAAAGTTGGACTCAATTTACAATAATTTTTAAATGTCCAGAAATAAATCATTATTTACAATGCTGAGGAAGATAAAGGTTTGAAAAGCAATGGACAGTTTCTTGAGAATTACACTAACAATATTAAATACTTTCCCTAAACAATAGGATAATGGGACAATTTAAAAAACAGTATATCTGGGCTTGAAAAAAAAATAGATATAAGGCAATTAACTTCCATTTTTCCATCTCAAAATTTGACCTTTTTCTCCCCAGTCACCACACATTAGCTATTTGCCGAAATGAAGAAACATGCTACTTCTGACAAGTCCGGTTACGGTACCCAGGGAGGAGGAAAACAATCTAAACAAACTCTGGGCCCAAGAGGAGGACAGCTTAGTCTAATTACAAAAGTGAGGGGCTTACGTGAGCTGAGACGTCATTCTGATGGAAAGCCTTCCGTAATGCCTGCGTGAGCCCTTTGGCTACACTGAACTTCAAGGTTTCACCGATCTGCGCTCTCCTCTGGGTCAGAAAGAGAACTGTGGGACCAAGCAGAAGCACGGTAGTCAGGGTAAGGCAGCAGACCCCCTCATTACTGAGCTCCCCTCTCCTCTCCACCCTCCACCTCCTGCCAAGTTCTGAACAGAGCTGGTGAGCGCAGGTCCAACCGATGGGGGCGGTGGGTTGCGCTAGTAGCTCTGTTGGTCCCACTCAAGTACCGAGAAGGGAGGCCCTCGTATTTGTGTGACCCTAAAGGAGAGAGAGCTAATACGCTGGCTGCACTTCCTTTCTGACCAACGCTGCCTTTGACTTTGAAAACTGGGTTCAGCGGTGCCTGGCCCTAATGGGTCTGCAAGAAAATGCATGCAAGAAAATTCCTGCAACAGCGTTCCCTGACAGGCTGCTGACGTGCACGCCCTGAGTGAGGTCCTGCAGCCTAAAACAGCCCTGAATCAGGAAGGGGCAGCCCCACACCCCACAAGATGGACAGAGAGCGGGATGGAGACCCGGGGTGGACAATAGGCACCTGTGATTAAAGGTGACAGGCACTATTTGAAGGGAAGTCTCCGATGCTGTCGAAGGCCTTAGGAGGAACGTCCAGCCCGGACTTGGGCAAGGGGATGGGATTCAAGGAAGGTTTCCTGAAGTTTCTGCTGAGTCCTGAAGGATAATAGGGAATGAGCAGGCCAAGGGGAGAGGGACCGCCCCCCCCTGCTCCCAGCAGAGAGAAGACCAAGTGCAAAGGCACAGTGGTGAGAAGCGAAGCCTCTCAGTATACATGTTTAGGCTTGGTCCTGTGGGCAACAGGAAGTGAAAGGTTTTAAGCAAAGGCATAAATTTTACAGAGTTCCATTGCCTGCAGACTGGAGAACAGATTGGAGGGGGGGGGCGGCTAGTCAAAGGCAGAGAGATAAATTTGGTTTTTGTTGCAGAAATTGAGGTGGGTGATGACAGGGTGAACCAGGGAAGGGGCAGTGGGGGGTGGAGAGAAGGGGTATTCAGGGAGTTAGAACTGAAGGGCCCCCGTGGTTGACCAGGTGTGGCTGGCGTGACAGGGGGTGATAGAGAATGGGGGGAGAATGTTCCAGACTTCTGCATCTAGGTGTTGGGGTGGCCTGCCTCTCAGAGGAGGAGGAATGGAAAACCAGATGGTATAATTTCTTGAGAAATAGAAGGCGATACTGTACTTCCTGCTATGCCTAGTTTCACAATTTCCCATTTTAGAATAGGGTACATCTCAAGATATAATTTCATTTAATCCTTTGTGGGGTGAAGAGGAAGGCGGGACTCGAGCATTCAGCATTGGCATGCTCTTTCAAACAATGTGTCTAATGCTTTTTATAGCAAACACTACCACACTGTTAAAAGCAGCCTGGGCCTTCCTGCCCTGCTTGGCTGCAACTGGGAGGTGGGGGCTTGAGATAGCAGTCACCACCCAACTTTCTCAAGGCCTCCTTTTCAACATCAGAAGAAATCCTGGGCACCCTCATCATGCAGCTGTACTTTTATTATCCGCTGGCTGAAAAAATACATAACAAAAGCCTTTCTGGGGGCACCTGGGTGGCTCAGTCGGTTGAATTCTGTAGTGCTTCCAAGATTTGATATTTTACTAACCACTTCATTCATTCATGTGAGGCATCCCTGATTTGTTCTACAGGCAAAACTTGCTACACGTTCGTCTTCTCAGGCCCCCTGGCAGAAATGGTTTCCCCGGAAATCCAAATCAAAACCTCAATGAGATACCACCTCACACCAGTCAGAATGGCTAAAATTAACAAGTCAGGAAATGACAGATGTTGGCGGGGATGCGGAGAAAGGGGAACCCTCCTACACTGTTGGTGGGAATGCAAGCTGGTGCAGCCACTCTGGAAAACAGT
>NW_022589719.1:12853050-12885227 GCF_004348235.1 Phoca vitulina | reverse complement strand
TCTAGAGGGGAGGGGGTTGGGAGGATGGGTTAGCCTGGTGATGGGTATTGAGGAGGGCACGTTCTGCATGGAGCACTGGGTGTTATGCACAAACAATGAATCATGGAACACTATATCTAAAACTAATGATGTAATGTATGGGGATTAACATAACAATAAAAAAATTAAAAAAAAAAAAAAAAAAGAAATGGTTTCCCCGGGGGGCCTCTGATATCAGGACTGATCCCGGGACTAGATTCCGTGTCACACAAAGCTCCCCTTCTCCTCTGTCACTTATGATAAGGACCAGGGGTTGTCAACCTCAGCACTGTGACATTTGGGGCTGGATTATCCTTTGCTGTAGGACTGTCCTGTGCCCTGTGGGGTTTAGCAGTATCCTGGTCTCTGTCTCATTACATGCCAGTAGCACTCCCCCTACCCTCCAAGTCACAGACACCCCAAAACGTCTCCACACATGGCCACAAATGCCGTCTGGGGGGAGAAGGAGCAAAACTGTCCCTGGTTAAGAACCACTCATCTCAAAGAAATCAAATACTTCTGCTACATAATTCTGCTGCTTTCAAGTAAAATCAGGACAGTGGACTCTCACCTGTCTTCACCAGGAGCTTACTGGACATCTGACACTCCAGGTTGGATGCCGTTTTGCCGGTGGTGACCCCGGCAGTCGACGCAGCGGGAAGAGCGGCGTCTGTATTTCCTGCTAGTGCAGGTGGCACGCGGGTGGCCCTCACTGGGGCGGTGACGGACGTCAAGGCTGCTGTGCTGGTCAGCGGGCGTGCGGTGGATGCCCTGGGCATGTCCGGGTTGGTGGGCTTTGGGAGGCCCGTGTGCATGGCTTGTGGTTTCCTGGGGAGGTGTGTTGTGGACAGCAGGCCCGAGGCAGTGCCCGGGTTGCCTTGCATGGCTGTATGAGCACCCACGGTGTGTGCTGTTCTTGCAAACATGTAGGTTGGTGTGAATGAGAAGGCCGGATGCACCGCCCCCGCTGTCGTCTTCGGGCCAGGCGCTGCGCTGTTTGTGGCATTTTTAGCTAGGGCAGTGGTCCAACTGCTCTTGACTAATCCCGAGGCCATGGCTGCCGGGCTGCTGCCGGGGCCCTTGGCGACCAGGGCTGCAGACAGCGCCTGTGGACTTGATTTCCCCAGGGACGACGTGGCTACTGCCGTTGCTGCTGTCGGTTCTGCCCTGGACGACACTGAGGGGTCCGCTGCAAAGAGAAAAAAAGCAAAGTCTGTCACTTGTGGTGGTGACGGATGGATGTAACTTACGGGTCTGCTGGCGTGGAAAGTCTCTGTGCTCTGGAATTTAGGCAAAATGGCTCTAGGTTCATTAAGTCAGCTACCCATAGTGAGGATGCCACTTACAGAAACCTGTGGTTGGCAAGAAGGACATTTAAATTCTGAATACAGATCTTCCTCGCCTTACGATGGGGTTATGTCCTAATAAACCCATCGTAAGTTGAAAATATCATAAATCAAAAATGCATGTAATACACCTAACCTACCGGACACCATAGCTTAGCCTGGCCCACCTTCACCGTGCTCACAATACTTCCCTTAGCCAACAGTTGGGCAAAATCGTCTGACACAAGCCGATTTTATAATAAAGTGTTGAGTATCTCATGTAATTTGTGGAATACCGTACTGAAAGTGAAAGAATAGTTGTGTGGGTACAGGAGGGTTGTAATTGTATCATTGTCGACCCTCGTGATTGTGAGGCCGACTGGGAGCTGTGACTCGCTGCCCTGCCCAGCGTCACCAGAGAGGATCATACTCATCGCTAGCCCGGGAAAAGATCCAAGTTCAAAATTCAAAGTAGGATTTCAACTGAATGCCTATTACTTTCACGCCGTTATAAGCTGAAAAATTGTAAGTCGAACCATTGTAAGTTGGAGACTGACTGTACTTTCAAAAAACTCAAGTCAGCAGAGGATCGAGGACATAGCTCTCTGGGGCTGCTAACTCGTTCATCATCCTCAAAGTGTGTTTCTGCTCCTTCTAAGCAAAACTGGGTATCTGTGTTGAACTTGAAGATCCTTTGTCCACAGAAGCAGTCATACCTGTTTTGGAGGTACTGGAAAACAAACTACCTGTATGAGTGGCTGTCCATTTGTTGGGGCCCTGAGAAGCCAGCCGCACTTTGGATGGGGTCCTGAATCTGGCCCTGGTCGATAGAGGAGGAGATTCAGCCGTACTGTGATATCTCAAGAGACTCTGGAATGGTGGAGAAGCGCTTATCACAGGAGATGGAGAGATGTCACTGGAAATGGAGAGACTCGTATCTCTTCCATCTGAAAGCACTTCGTGCAAGCCGGCTGTGGAAGTGAGCCTTGGAGAAGCTGGAGAAAGAGCACGTGATGGATGCACAGGCAGCTGCAGGTGGGGACGAGACGCAGCATGTTGGCTTGCGGATGGGTACTCTCCAACCTCAGCTGTTTGGAAGTCTCTGGAATGGTTACCAGTTATGGACACGAAGTCTGTATGGTTTCCAACCATGGTAACCTCTGACTGTTGAATGGGCTGGTTGGGGCTTGTACGAAGGACTGGAAGCTGAATGTTAAAGCCTTCTGCAGTCACTAAATGCCCAGCAGTAGCTCTGAAATCTGAAGATTTTATTGTACTGGCAGCTCAAGTTGAACCACTGGGAGGAGGAGTTGAAGCTGAATGAGTTTCTCAACTGGTGGAGTTAATTGTGTGCCCATTTAAATCATAATTTGTTTGCTGCAGCAAGCCAGATATCATTGGCTCTATGGAGAGGGATCCAGTTTCTGTGGGAAGAGAACTCCAGAAAACATCTGTGGTTGCTGGCTTTTTCACATGTCTCATTGTTGAGAAATCATAGACCTCAGCGGAGGAGGGAAATGCTGTCACCTGCTGGGAAGTTGAGACTGGCGACTCAGAGTGGTCTACCACAGCTGCATGAGCCTCTGGGTTGATGTTGGACGAGCTGGGGGATGGGGAAATAGTCTGGGTGCTTCGTACGGAGGGCATGGAAGGGAGAGCTAATTCTGTAGGGAGGTTTGTTCTTAGTGTTGTAATGAAAAAAGATGAAATATGATCAGTGCTGGAATCAGAGGTGAACCCATTTACAGTGTGAAGACTTGGAATCTCTTTACTTGGAAGGGTCTGGAGAGCAACTGTCAAATTTGCCTTTTCGTTTTTCTTTAAAACAGTTTTCACGCTCTCTTCTTCCCACAGGGGAAAGACCCAAATCGTGGAAAGAAGATCGGGGGATTTGCTTGAGAGGGGGAGGTCTGTAGCCACAGCAGGAGGGGCTCCGTCAGTGCCCTCCTCTTGAGGAGTTGGCATTTGGGGCACCGTGGATGGGGAGGCATGAATCTGTAGCAGCTGGGGGAAAGTGGGAGCTGAGGGAAAGGCTGCTGCTGTGCTTTTCCATGCCCCAGGAAGGACGGCTTGCCCTCTGCTGGCAGTGGGGAGAGGCAGAGGAGAAGGCACCAACGAAGAAGCCGTGTGTTCTGCCGAAAGGACGGGCCCTTCGGAATTCTCTGGAGCTGCTGACAAATGCCGTGGGTGAGCGGAGTCATTTGCGGTAGCAGGGGCTAGCTTTCTGCTGGTCGTTTCCACTGCCACTGATTCTGCAGTCTGGAAAAGTGAAGACACAGCCTCCTGGGTCCCTGCTGCCACGGCTGCACTCTTAGCAGTAGGCAAAGACACCCCACCGTGCACTCCTTCAGCCAGCCCAGCTTCGACGGGGTGGGTGGATGTGGGACTTGAAGCCACTTCCAACGCTGACCATGAGGGAGGTCCATCTGGAAGTCGAGGAAGACTTCCAGGCACCAGGGGAGGGGGAGGCAGATGGGCCAGTTCTGCCACGGAGCTCAAAAACTCAGGTGTGGGGGAGCCCGCGGAGTGAGGACCCGCTGTGGGGCGCAGCTCGGGCCGCTGCACTGCTGAGGATCCAGAAAAACCTAGATGAGGGATGCCTATCAAATCCTGGGCATTTTTGGACCAAGTGTGGTTCATTTCACCAGCAAATGGGCTTGGGGAATTAGCTATGCTCTGACTTGAAGAGGAGCCAGGTGGAGCTGTTTGGGGGAAGAAAGGCACTTGGGTGGGCCGTTCGGCTGGTTTAGAAAAGATGATGGAATGAGGTGAGTCAGGAGGCAATGAAGAGGATGAAGGTGGAGGGAAAAATGGAAGCATGTCTGATCTTGGGGAATGTTGTGTTGAAGTGGAAGGAGTCCCTACCCATACTGGCTGAGATGGGGTCGTGGACAATGAGGGGAGCATGCTGGTGTGAGGCAAACCTGACACGGAGGTTGCGTCTTTTCCCCCTTGAGGTCTCGGCTGGACCACAGACTCCGTGGAATCCTTGGAAGGCTCGAGGGAGGTGCTATGGCCACTTCCTTGGTAAGGGGAGGAAGAGAAGTCCCCGTGAGCCCTAGCTCTGCGGTGTGTCTTGGGAGGAGGTGTTCGGGGGAACTGCAGCACGCTCGTGTTGTCAGGGGACGGTCCCAGCACATTCTGGATTCTGGCCACTGCCGAGGAAGACTGGACTTCGGAGAAAGGCCATGTTGGTGCAATCGGTAACACTTTCCCATGAGGAAATGACTCCGGGGTCGGGCTGACTGTTATCTGTAGATTGTCTATTCCTGTGAAACAAAATACCACACGATCAGGCATCAGCTGGTCATCAAGTGCCTGCAGTGGAAGGTCCTGGAGAGAAGGGGTGGGCAAGGCAGACACTGCTCCCATCTCACAGAGCTGCCGCCCTAGCACAGAAGACTCATTAACCGTATTCAGACAATGATGTAATTGCACAGATGCAAATGCTGAGCTACCCTACGGGGCAGGTATGTGAGCAACAGTCTCTGATGAAGTGATATTTGAGCAAAGATGCAGAAGATACCTGTGTATCTTAAATCTTTTTTTCTGTACCACCTACAAGGGTTGGACTGTAAAACTCACAACCTAGAAAATCGAAGATCAACGTGACTACCTGCCGTGGCCAATGACACCAAAATAAACCTCATGCAAGAAACCCAAAATGCAAAATGAAAGGACAGTGTATCTGGATGCAAATGTGTTTTTAGGACCCTAAGTCCTCTCCAGCCAAATAACTGAGGTTGTCTATGCTTGGAAAGATGGCCCCAGTGACATCTTTCTCTCTCTGAAAGATAAACTATGCACATCCAACCGAGGACTGGAGATACCTCACAAGACCCAGTGTCACTGCAAGCACCTACAGAGAAATCAGACTGTCAGCACCAACATTTCCTGTGCAAAGCTGCAGGCAGAAAGGAAAGAAGAGAAAGGCACAAAATGGTGAGCTCCACAGGAAAGGAGGCAAGAACATAACTGAGCAGAAAGCTGGAAATTTCACGCTCGGGAAGAGAAACAATCCTGCTTGACGATTCTCTGGTCCCCTTTCCATGGTTCTGCAGTGTTGATGGCGTTCATGACCCCAGTAAGTGCCCTTAAGTCATATTTTAAATTAAAAGTAAAAAAGAAAAGGTACTTCTAGAGCTTTCTCCATTACTACCTAAAAATGTTAGAACAATCTGACAGAAACAAGCCAAGGAGAACTGAAGTTAGAAAATCTGGTTTGAAGTGGAGTGGGGTGGGGAGGTGAAGATGGGTGATGTACAGGAGCAGATTTGTGTTTTAGAACAAGCATTCTGGTTATGGAGTGAAGAACAGAACAGACTGGAAAGGGGTGGGAGTGGATGACAGGAGAGACCAGAAGGAATCCCTCTGCCCCCACAGTGGTCCAAGCATGGGATGACTGGAAAGTTGTGAGAAGGAATTGAGCCATGGTAGAGGACTGAAACAGATCATCCTCTATGACCCCTTTCAATTCTCAGATAATCTAATCCTTTAAATATATTTGTGTTTGTGTGTGTGTGTGTGTGTGTGTGTGTGTGTGTTTAATGGCTGCAATTTCTCCTATATGCCTCTCATTAAGAGGTGAGGTCTATGTCCCCTCCACCTGGAGCCGAGTGGGCTTGAGACCATTCAGCCAATTTCAGTGTGGCAGAAGCAATGCCATGTGGCTTCCAAGGCTCCCATTACAAAAGGCCAGGCAGCTTCCACTTGGCCTCTTGGAAGGCTTGCTCTCCATATACTCCCTTACTCTCCCTCCTGGAGCCACCACCACTCTGTGAGCAGCCCAAGCCACATGGAGAGGCCATGTATAAGTACTCCAGTCAACAGTCCCAGCTGAGCCAAGACTCCCAGTCATCCCTGCCCATGTGAATGAAGAAGCCTGCAGGGAATTCTAGTCCCTAACCATTCAAGTCACCCTGGCTGTTTCAGTCTTCCCTCCTGAGTCCCCAAGAATCATGAAGCAGAGACAAGCCTTCTTCACCGTGCTCTGTCTGGATTCCTGAATCCATGAGCATTATAAAATGGTTGCTATTTTACCACACTAAGCTAGGGGTGCTTTGCTATGCAGCAATAATAACTGAAACAATACAGGATTGTGTCCCTCACTTCTGGGAAATGAATCTCTATAGCTTTAATGAGATTCTCAAAAGGATTCAGAAGACAAAACACAGCTAAGAACTCTTCATTTCAATGAAAATTACTTCTGCTTTATACACAAGATTTTAAAATTATGTCGATGCTAATAAATAAAATATATTTGTATTAATTGACCTAACATGGTAGGGGTAGAAAGGGAAGAAAAAATCTTGAGGGGGAAATGAGAGGTAATTTATTAAGAAGAGAGAAGTAAATTAAGAGAAGTAGGACAAAACCAAATTACAGAAAGCTTAAAACACTCAAAAAAAGGTAGCGAAGTAGAAGTGTGATACAGGTTGCATATAGGAGTGTGTTTGACACACTCTACAGTATTCCCATGATCCCTGTCTCTTGGCGGTCATGTCTTTGCATGACCCTTCTTCTTGAGTATGAGCAAGACCTGTGACTTGCTTCTAACCAATAGAATATGGCAAAGGTGATGGGATATTACACTTGTGTTTATATCATCTAAGACTCAGTCTTGCTAGTAGACTTGCTGTCCTTGGTGGCCTGATGAAATAAGAGGCCATACTAGGAAAGCCCATGTGGCAAAGGGCTGTAGGTAGCTTCTAGAACTGCAGGCCGTCTCCAGGAACTATGAGCAGCCCCTCAGAGGTGAGGCTGGTTTCCCACTGACAGCCAGCAAGAAGCTAGGGCCTTCGATATGGAAGCCACAAGGAAATGAATTCTGCCAACAACCTGAGTGAACTTGGAAGTAGATCCTTCTCCAGCCAAGCTTCCAGATGAGAACACAGCCCAGCTGACAAGACAACTGCAGCCTTGTAACAGACCTTGTGCACAGGACCGGAAGAAGCTGTGCCCATGGAAACTGGGAAATCATAAGTGCATGTTATTTTGAGCCAGAAGTTTGTGGTAATCTGTTATGCAGCAACAGAAAATTAATAGAGGTAGGAAGTAAGGAGCTGTGGAAGGTTATATGGTGAATGGGAGTGTAGGAAGAAGAGATGGAGCATGAGGTACCATGACTGGAGAGTAGCATAAAGGATGGCGAGAAGTTGCCATCAAGACAGTAAAAAAGAAGCCCAAGTTAATATGTTTGTTTGGAATATCACAGAGAAGCTGTGAAACAACAATTCTCACATAGTACCTGGGACTCAGAGGAAGTTATCTGAAGAGAACACTGGGCTTTGCAAGAGCAGAAACAAACTGAGGGTTCTAGAGGGGAGAGGGGTGGGGGGATGAGTTAGCCCAGTGATGGGTATTAAGGAGGGCACATACTGCATGGAGCACTGGGTGTTATACAGAAACAACGAATCAAAAACTAATGATGTAATGTATGGTGACTAACATAACATAATAAAATAAAATTAAAAAAAAAAAAAAGAGCAGAAACAAAGCCACACCAGAAACAGCAGCAGACACATTGGAATGTTGCTATGAAACAGGTTGTACTCTTCGGTTTGAATCCTATTTTTCAAAGAAAAAAAGAAGCCACACCATTCTAATCAAATTACTAAATTCTTTTCTTCTCAGTGTAATCTGAGTCTCCAATCCACCCCCTTCTCCAGTCCAAAACCCCTAACTCCCTTCTACTTACAACGACATGAACTATTCTTTGCGGACAAATATGGTTAACAGTCTTTAAAAAAAAAAATGCACAGAACGCAATGATATAGCCTACATACTAGAGGGGAAGACGACAGGCAATGGTATTTTCCTGCATAAGCCCCTAACCGGCTATCCTTTCTGAACATTAAAAATATCACTCATTCTTTAAAAACCCCACAAAAACACAAAAACAGAAACAAAAACCAAATATCACTCATTCTAGGGACCAGCCAACAATTACCTGTGTTTGGACAGTGTGTCCCCACACCAAGGAACTGGTAATCTGAAGAATTTTAAAAGGAAGTAGCTTAAATGGTAAGAGATTTAAGGAGGTTCTGGATAAAGAAAGATGGGGAGCAGAGATGGATTTATGTTGGAAATAACTTGCTTATCAAGTTTGCATAGAGTCCCATCAGGGCTAAACTTATCCTTGAACTGAAGTTCATTAACTAATGCAATATAAAACAGGTTAGGAAGTACTTGGCCAGGTTTGGAAGCAGAATGTCAGAAACGGCGAGAACTGCCTCCCTAGTCTCCCCAGACCTCAAGCCCCCGCTGGTAACACCCAGATGCATAACGAAAACGATGGGTTGTTCGGGGCTCGGTCTTCCCAAAGCCCTCCGCGCTGCTAGCGCATCTTTCCCACTACTTGCCCGTAACACCGGACCTGGGCTCCAGGCCTGCTGTGCTCAAAGTATTCCCGCTGCATGGCCTACAAACCTGAACCTCGCAAAAGCCCACACGTACATCAGGCTCCTCTGCTTTTTCTCTGCTCTGAACCTCTCTTTAGTCCATAGGACTGTGTCAGTCCTCTGTTCATGGCTGTTTTCACTCCAGACCCCAGCAGAGATCCTCCTTTTCCAAAGCATCAGAGTCTCCTACTTAAGAAATATTCTCCGCGCAAGATCAAAGGGCCTCCCAACGCTGTCCTGGATGGCTTCCTGGTTTCCTCAAACTACTCCTGTAATGTGGCCATAGTCATAGTCCTTTCCCACTCAGCGCTTCCCTCCTTGGCCTGCTGGAGACACCAAGGAGAAGGAGGCCTTCCCACAGCCAGCCTGGGACCCATTTCCAACCACGGTCATGAAGCCATCCACTTTGTCCCATTCACTGCCCACCAGCAGGTTTTCTTAATTGCAACACTTTAAGAAAAGCAAACCTGATCAACAGCAGCTCTTGAATGTAAGAGACTAAGACAACCAGTTAATAAACAAGTATCCCAAACCCCTCCTCCTTGTATGTCAGAGAAAAATATCTGCAGCTTTCTATCAGGCCTCAGAGTCAGACTGCCTGGATTCAAATCCCACTCCTCCATTTGCTAGCTGTGTGACCCTGGACAAGTTACTTAACCTCTCTGTGCCTCTCCCTCATTTGTAAAATGGGGATTATTCCAGTACCTACCTCATGGTACCTACATTACCATGAAATTGTTTTAAGTATTAAAATGAGGTGATACAGGGGTGCCTGGGTGGCTCAGACAGTTGAGCATCCGACTCGATTTTGGCTCAGGTCATGATCTCAGGGTCATGATATCGAGCCTTGCATCAGGCTCCATGCTCAGCAAGAAGTCTGCTAAAGTTTCCCTCTCCCTCCCTCTCCTTCTGCCCCTCCCCGTGCTCTCTCTCTCTAAAATAAATAAACACATCTTTAAAATGAAGTGATACATGTAAAGTCCTTAGAACAGTGCCTGGTACACAGTGCTCCCAAAACACTAGCTATTACTGATATTGTTCTTGTTATCATTACTTGTTTAGCCCAGGGTAGGCATGGATGCACTCTGAGGCTTCCTCAGAGGCCCCAGATGCTAGTCAAAACTCAGAAATGCCTTGCAGATCATGCACGATCACAATCCCACACGTCTGTGGAACTCCTTACGGTTTGCAGAATCTTTTCACACCCTCATCCCACCTTGTTCCTTACAGTACCTGTGAGGTAGAGGATAAAGGTTATTACCCTTATTTTACAGGTGAGCAAACCATGCCCCAGGGAGGTTAAATGCTGGCTTGGCCAATTCACACCGACAGCTACCCTATAATAGCCAAGTCTGACTCAACCCCTCTGACTTCAGATCCAAGGCTCTCTGCTCCGTGTGGGACGGAGTAGGTCTTTCTCCATTGCCAGGTCCAGAGTGGGCTCCGTCCTCCCAGAGGGACCCCGACAGACTGGAGCCCACATGGTAGCTGCCCCTGTCTCCTGAGTGTGAGGATGAATCTCTCTTTGGTGCTGCTTTGACAAACATTACTGAGCATAGCTCTAAATCAGCGAGACCTCGATTCCCAGAAGGTCAAAAGAGATGAATCAAGCAGCATTGCTATGTGGAAGCATCCACCCCAGCCCCACAGTTCTGAAGTCTGGCGCCTGGGACATTCTTCCTGACACGGTTTCTCTTGGGGCTTTTTCAATGTGCCAGTTAAACACAATCAGATTGCCATTCCTTGAAGCGATGCCAGCAAATAGAAGGCTGTGTTTACCACTTCTACAGAAGCTTTTTAACTATGAAAGCTCTTTCACAGTGATTTTCTTTAAAAAAAAAGAAAAAAGTGTGGGGCCCCTGGGTGGCTCAGTCGTTAAGCGTCTGCTTTTGTTCAGCTCAGGTCATGATCCCGGGGTCCGGGGATCGAGCCCTGCGTCGGGCTCCCTGCTCAGCAGGAAGCCTGCTTCTCCCTCTCCCATTCCCCCTGCTTGTGTTCCCTCTCTCGCTGTGTCTCTCTCTGTCAAATAAATAAATAAATCTTTTAAATAAAATAAAATAAAAAGCTTATTGCTTTCCAATCCTTTGTGAACAGGTTTAAAAATAAAATTGATTCCCCCATTATGATAGTCATACATTTGCTCTTTCATTTTTTAAAGCCTCACTTTATGTGATCATTACAGAAACTTTAGAAACGATGGAAAAGTTGAAGGAAAAGAGTCCCATGCATTCTTCAGCCCCCTCCACAGGTATGTCCCACCACATCGAGAAAACCACAATTCACACTGTGATGAACTGTATTTCTAGATTTTATTCTTGGAAGAGCTTTGGTTTATGTGATTTTCAGACCTGTGATCACACTGCACATTTGACTTTGCACCTGCTTTTGGTCTTTTAACATTATTTTAAAGCATTTTTTCATATTGGATTAGGCTGCATATTGTTCCCACTAAGGCATGGTATTATAATTTGTCTAACTGCCCCCTGACTATTAAGATACAGGTTATTTATACATTTTTAGTATTATAAATAATTGCCTCATCTCCTTCCAATTCTGTCATCATAATCACTGTGCGGCAGGTGGGACAGACATAATGACCTCTTATGGACAAGGTCACCACACACATCTAACTCTAACACCATCTGCATCAGAGGTAAATCAATGGGACTTGGGGTATCTCTCTTCCCCCTCCACTCTGCCATCATCTTGATCTTTCCGATAGGGTCATTTATAAGTTTAAAAACTTCACCCCACTACGGGGCGCCTGGGTGGCTCAGTCAGTTAAGGATCCGACTCTTCATTTCAACTCAGGTCATGATCTCAGGGTCGTGAGATTGAGCCCTGTGTTGAGCACTGTGTCGGGCAGCGTGGAGCCTACTTCGGATTCTCTCTCTCCTTCTCCCTCTGCCCCTCCCCACTCGCACACTCTCTCTTTGAAAAAAAAACCAAAAAAAAAAAAAAAACAACAAACCAAAACCAAAACCAAAACCTCACCCCAGTAGACAGCCTAAACTCAGCCACAGAAAACATGATTAACCACCAATAACTGATCCTCCAAAACAGGACAATTCTATCAGCAAACTTTTCCAAAACTTCCTATTCATTTTTACTATTTCATTCTAACAGCCCTAAGGGGAGTTGAGACCATTTTAATCCATTAGGCAAGAAAGACTGGAGATGTAGGAAAGTCTGAGCCAATTGAAAAGCAGTAATAGGGCCTTAGGAAGTTGGGTAAGGCGTATTACTGGACTTCACGCCATGTTGAAAAGTGTAAATGTAAACCGCTTCTAAGTGAGAGTCCCATAATTAAGATGTCATTGTTTCCACAGCTCGCCATTTTTAGCTCTATTACTTTTCCCTTTCTGCGTAGAATTATAACCAATTATCTCCCTTATTTGCTCAATCACTTAGCCATTTATCCCCCAAATCCTTTCTCAGATAGGCCCTCCCTTACACAGGTGAACAAGCTGTAATCCTTACCGGGAAGGTGGTCAAGTGTCCCAGTGAAGGGTGTGGGATCTGGAATCAGAGC
Source organism: Phoca vitulina (assembly GCF_004348235.1). NCBI lineage: Eukaryota > Metazoa > Chordata > Mammalia > Carnivora > Phocidae > Phoca > Phoca vitulina. The sequence continues at coordinate 12,872,952 of NW_022589719.1, read as the reverse complement.
TGCCTTGTTCCAGCTGTGTCAATTTAGGCAGGTCACAGACCTCTCTGTGCTAGTTTGCTCCTCACACGATGCATGCAGTAATAATCTCGGGCTCACAGGTCGTCTTGAGGCCGAACAGCATTAACCCATGCAGAATATTTGGAACGCATCCTGGTATGTGGTCAGCAGTCAATATATGTTACTTACCAGGATGGTCATCAAGGAGCACAAAATCTAATTAAGAGATTTCAGAGTCATGTCTTTTTCTAAACTATGATAACAGTAAATGATTATACTCCCACTTTGTGGCAAACTTATTCAAACTTCTCAGGCATAGTTCACATGTCTTACAATGAATCCCTTGTCTCCAGCTGTAATTCTCCAGAGTGCCTGGGTGATCCACCTGGCTTTCTTGGCATTAGTAAAGCCTCACTGAGCCTCTGCATTAGATTTCTCCCCCGAAGTCTGCTTATTTTCACAATCAAGCATGTGGTTTTCGAAATGACTCACTCAGCATAGTTGCAAAGTAAACACTTTCTCATTAAGACTGCTTACAAACCGGACACGTGAAACTCACTACTGCTAGGGCTGAGATGCTGACAGGAGAAGGCAGAGACAGAACAAGAGTTTCTCGCGTGCACGTTCTCAGAATAAAGAAATACACATACATAAATGAATAACCTTCATAACCCAAATTAATCCAGAAATGAGTAATTGAAACAAATTAACATAGCAAAGAGGAGGCACTATTGAAAAAGGCACCAGGACCAGATATATTCAGCTGAGTTCTACCTAACTTTTAAAAAAACAAGGTGAGGGGCACCTGGGTGGCTCAGTCGTTAAGCGTCTGCCTTTGGCTCAGGTCATGATCCCAGACTCCTGGGATCGAGCCCCACATTGGGCTCCCTGCTCAGCGGGAAGCCTGCTTCTCCCTCTCCCACTCCCCCTGCTTGTGTTCCTGCTCTCGCTATCTCTCTCTCTGTCAAATAAATAAATAAAATCTTAAAAAAATAAATAAAAAAACAAGGTGATGCTAACATTATTAAACTAATTCAGGCCTTTGAGATACATGAAAACATTCCCAATTCACTTTATGAAACCAGAACTGCTTTAATATCAAAATCCAATAAAGATATATTAAGTAAACAAACAATAATCAAAATATGTAAATGAATGCAGGGCAGCCAAGCAAAAATGTGTGTGGGGGGGAGGGAAAGATTGCAATAAAAAGTAGAAACCCAGGTGTACTCCAGGATCACATTTATGCAATTCTACTAAAAATGCATGTGTATATATAATAATAAATTACTTAATGTATAAATTATCAATTGATAAATTAAAAATTTATAAAGTCCATGACAGCCCACACAACACACAAGCACTGCACAAAACATACTAGACACAAAAAGAGAATGTTAAGACTTTTCATTGTATTAATGTATGCAATGTAGTATGATCCTAGGCCAAACTCTGCGCTCTTAAATGTTTTCCTAAACGTTATTATTTGTAACCCCAACCTTGAATCATTTACATTGTTATTCATGATAGGCAGAGACCTTCCCATTCACTTTGCACCTCACAGAGTATTTTGTTAGATTGAAAAGACAATAGTCCTCTATCAGGGACATCCAGACAACCCGACAGCCTCTAAAACTGAGAACAAGCAAAGGAAACCGTGTCCCAACAACTGTTCCCATAAATATCGGTTCCATGCGACACTCTGAGGGCAAAAGGTTTTGTATTGAAAATAGCTTAGGAAATCTCTTCTGAGAGATTCACAGTGCAGACAAATAAACCAAAGTCGCCAAAAGTCTTACGGTAAACAAATGTTATATTTAATCTAGAAAATCCCCAAACTAGTTGACTCTGGAACTCTTTCTTCTTTTTCTCTTTTGCATGATACCAGCTAATATCCCAAGGAACCCCCGCTCTGAAGAACACCTTGGGGGAATTCTAACTTAAGATCATTTCAGAGCATAAAGTCATTGCCCTTGAGCAAATTCAGATACAGAAAAACCAAAGAAGAACAGACAAGTGGACTAAATCCATCATGGAATCTGAAAACATGCCCTTTGAAATTACACAGCTGGCCAATTCTGCGCCGGTATGCTCGTTTCACTGTGTATTTTATCAGACTTATTCATGAACTCTTCTACTGATATTCATGACTTGAGAGAACATAAGGGTGAGCACTAGGAGATCTGTAAAGTTCTGTGTAATGAATGTCAGGGACCAGCATTATACTGTCTGGCTCTAATGCCTTCTAGGGGCATTAAGTTGATTTAGGTAAAATGATAGTATCAATAACTTGATTGTTTTCCCCCCTGACTAGAGACATACAAGAAAAATGCTCTCCTGGGAAGGCTGTGTGATGATCCATGGATACTGATGTTCTTTTTACAACTAAACTCTAAAACTCTGCAACTGTCTGTGTGGGGGCCAAGAAGCAGAATATGCTGCCCATATTAATGACAAATATTATTATTCATCTTTAATTCATATTCATTGATGACTGATGCAGACACAAGTTTTACTACATTAGTCTAACCTCATTAATAATGCATATCACTACTTCAGGATTTGTTAATTCAGATGTTTATAAAAAGGAATTACCAACCAACTCTATTAGGACTGAATAACAATTAAACTAACTGCCTTTAAGGTAAAAAAGAAGAAAGTATTTATTCTAAGTAAATAATTTTCAAACCCTTCAGAAGTGCCAAAACTCAAAAAGATAGCCAATATGTTCATAGCAATTAATTTTCATGAATAGTTTATTTGCTCTAGTGTTTACATATGTGGTCATACCAATATAGCATTTTTTTTTTTAATTCTATAATTTAGAAGTCTCTGAGACTACATTTTCTCTCATTTGGTATAAAGTGGTAAGATCTATCTATTTTAAGTTTCAATTTATTCCATCAAGAAAGTTCCACTTCTATCTCCCAATGCCTTGGTTTATCTAGTAATAATCCAAATCGTTAGACGTAATTGGTCAGCATTGGCAATGGATCTTCCTTCATCCTTCTCATCACCAGGACAATCTGTGACTAACAACAGATGAGATGTCTGGCCAGAAGTTGGGGTGCCCATAAAAGGGAACCAGAATGCCAGTGCTCTCCCCATCTGGCCTACCCAGCACAGGTTCCACTCTTGTCCAGGAGGATCCTAGGACAGACTATGCACCATTTGGTCAGGGGGGACATGCCATGTGTGTCTGCGTAACCGCCATGTGCTTGAAAGACACGAGTCCACAGTAAAAGTATCCTACCATAGACATGAAACTTAGCCTCCCTACACTCACTCCATTAACCTGAGCACCTACTGTGTGCCAGACACTAGCACTTCCTGAATGTTTCCTGTGGTCCACTTCTGTCCTGTTTACAACACTACATTTCATCCTTACAACACTACTATCAGGAAGATGCTTGTGATGGTTAATTTTATGTGTCAATTTGATTGGGCCATGGGCTACCCACACATTTCTGTGTGTCTGTGAGGGTGTTTCTGGATGAGATCAGCATTGGAACTGGTGGGCACAATAAAGTCAGTTGGCCTCCCCAGTGTGGGTGGGGCTGAATAGTACAAAAGTCAGAGCAAGAGAAGATTCATTCCCCTCCTGCCTGTTTGAGTTGGGATAACAATTTTCTGCCCTTGGATTAGGATTTACACCATCGATTTCCCCCAGTTCTTAGGTCTTCAGATTTGGCTGGAATTACAACATGGGCTTTCCTGGGTCTCCAGCTTGCCCCCTGCAGGTAGGTGGGACTTCTCAGCCCCCATAATCATATGAGCCAAAACCTCATAATAAATCTTATATATACATATACATTTATATTTATATTTATATTTATATTTATAATGCAGGCATTCTGACTCCAGAGTCATAATCACAACTGCATCCTGCCTCAATAGAGAGGAGCATATAAGGTGAAGCCCCTACCCCAAGGTGTTAAACATTATTTAAGGAACTTGAAAAGAGTCCACCTTTAAAAATGTCATTAAAAAACAAGAACAACAAAAAAAAACCCACTCAGCACAAGGTTTCCAAACGCCTGTCCAAACTCTGCTCCAAAGCAGTTTTCACCCAACCAAGACAAAACAAGAAATGTAACTATAATTGTGTGCATATATGTGTGTTTTCATCAACTGCCTTTCTGGGTCTAATGGATAATCCTCCATTTTTAGTGTCAACATTTCCTTGCTTTTCTAAATGATAATGACAGCAGGAGTAGCCATGCCCTTAGTTGACAGAATTAAAAGTTAGCCAATCTAAAGTGGGCTTCCAAAATTCATTTTATTAACTAGTCCAGGAGCTCTCCAAGCCTGAAAATCAATCTTTTCTGAAGAAGACCTGAAGTTTCCTTTCATGGGTGAGAGTACTAGTGAGAAAGGCATTTCCCACTCATCACTGATGGAGTTGGGTAGGCAGGGAGGAAATGTGAGGAGGGCCTGACGTGGAGCAATGGCCTCCACAGAACATTGTGACACTAAGGATTGGGAGGGGCTCATCTGGATGACCAAGGGAAAACTGAAACTGTGATGACATTTTAAGGGATGGAAACCTCTCTCCTTCTCTGATGGTCCCTAAAGAAAGAACAGCTCTCAGAGTGCCTGGGTGGCTCTGTTGGTTAAGCGGCTGCCTTCGGCTCAGGTCATGATCCCAGAGTCCTGGGACTGAGCCCCGCATCTGGCTTCCTGCTCAGCGGGGAGTCTGCTTCTCCCTCTCCCCCTGTGCTCTCTCTCTCTTGCTCTTGCTCTCAAATAAATAAATAAGTAAAATCTTTAAAAAAAACCAAAACTCTCTTGAAGTCAAGTTTATCTAGCTTGCGATTTTCCACACCTCTTGCTCCAGTGTAATTTTAAATGCACAGCTTCTTGAAGTTAAAACATACATTATTACCCTCAAGATAAATAACATACATTTCTATCTTCCACCCTGAATGGTTAGTGCTATTATTTTCATAGTAAATAATTGTAAGAACCATTGCCAGTGAACCAGTGGCATGTATTGTTGACTTCTTACAAATATCAAAAGGAATTAAATGTTTCTTGTGGCACATTGGTTGGATTGTCAATTCCTTGTAATTGAGCCTCAAATCCTGGCTCTTTTCAAAAGTAAAAATAATCAATGACAAACATGCCACTGTAGCATAATATAGCATATTATATAGCCTTCATTAAAATCTATTTTCTCTCAAACTGGATGGAAATATTGAATAATTTAACCCAAAATCTATTTCAGTAAAGTGAATTTGTTGGCTGAATTGCTTGTATGGTAGTGATACACATGTCTTTATTCAAAAATTTGAGGATTTCTATCAGGCAGTTCCCCCTTTTCAAAACAGCCAGTCTATTTAAGAATGGATTCCCCAAGAAAAAGTGCTACACATGTGAAAATATGTAATTTAAATCAGTGCCAGAACTATCGGGGGAAAAAATGAAATTTTATAACAAAAGTAAGATTATTTTATAGCTTTAATTGCAACCTTAGAGCACTTTCATAGTGCTGAACAATGAAACTAACTTTATAATGTCAAAGCAAGTAGAAAGCAAAAGACTAACTTTATTCTGTGAATCCGTAAGTCAGAGAATGTACAGCTCCTGGGCTTATAGCTACTTTACACTGGACAAAGAGCCAATCTGCTTGTAAAGCAATTAACAGAACAGATTAACAGAGTCTCCAAGATGTAGTCAACTCTGCTGTGATTTTATCTATGTCAATGAACTCAAAGATAAAATTAATGCATGATAAAGATCATACTGAGGGGAAGTAGTAGAAGCTTTACACATGAGCCAGGAGATCTGGATTCCCACCATGGTTCTCCTACCTGCTCCCTTTTAGACATGGAGCAAATCACTTTGCCTGACTGGGCCCCATGTTCCTTGTCTGTAACACAAGAGGGCAAAATCAAGTCATCTAGAAGAGCCCATTAATTGTGGCACGGTTTAAGCCAAGAAATAATTTTCAAATAGTTTTATCCCCTAGATATAGATTAATCTTACCCAATAACAAAAAAATTTTTTGCCATGTCTTTTAAGTATCTTTTGATCTTCAGATTTTCCTCTCCTTTCCTTTTGTTTGCTTACAACCTATCTGATGAAGAACCTGTAGTTTCCACAGTCTGGACTAGGCCAATGCATATTCATGGTGCAACTGGGCTGATGCATGCTCATGGTGCAACTCAGCATGTTCCTCTGTCCTCTGCATTTCCTGCAAATGGACAGTTGGCTCCAGAAATGAAAGTATTTAAGTCCTCACTTCTATCAGCTTATCTTACTTTAAAATGGAAGTAAATAACAACAAGAGGAAAGCATTTAAATGTAGTTTGCATGAACCACACCCCCACTCTTCCTCATTCATCTCGAGCACTACCCCTTTCCAAGGAGGACTAAAATGGATGGCCACATTCTCTATGAACAACAAGGATTCTCTTGACTGGGAAACCAGCACTGGGTGCCTATGCATTAGAGATACAGATTGTACCCTAGGTCCGACCTCTGCAAAGGCTTTACCTTTGTCTCCTTTATTTTAGACCTACAGCCTCCCTACCTACAGAGCTGTTATATAATAAGGTGGCCCTGCCATGGGGAGACTGCCATCAGTAACTATTCCAGGAAGAAGCCTTTCAGCAGAAATAATAAAAATATGCTGCCTTAGAAGTTTAAGCCCATCTCTCCTGGAGAAATGAACTCCAGAAAGCAACTTAAAGAACAGCAACCAGCAGGAAAGGCAGAAAGAAGAGATGTTTCTGAGCATCGTTGTCGTCGAGGAAACAATGGTGCCAGCAACCATTACAGCTGCATCATCTGCAAAACTGAGTGCTCCGTAGGCAGAGCAGATGTTCCAAAGCTGTGTCATTTGTAAATATAGATGAGAAATGTAAACTGACGATGTGACCTCACTCACTATCATATTTGAGGGTAACAGCAATTAGGAACATTGAATGTAATTTGAGCTGAGACTGCAAGGATCTTTTTTCCAGTCCAAATATAACTGCAGAAAACATATTTTCAAAAAGTAAAATAACTCTCACGGTTGCCTGCCACCACACAGTTGCAAAACAAGCCAGGCTAATTCTGAGGCTCCCAGACAAACGTGGCTGACTCATCTTTGCTAAAAGAACGGTCGATTCTTCAGCCACAGGAGAAATTAAAGGCTGGATTGGATGGAGGTCAGGAAGTAAGCAGAGTTTTTGTAAAAGAATGAATAATTGGGAAGAAAAGGGCAGAGGAGGGCATTTATTATTTTGTCCTTCAAAATTTCAGGGAATTAGGAATAATGGCTTCACATATCCCATTTCTTTAAGGAAAGTAATAGGAAGAAAAATGGTAGATACCTGGGCCTCTATTTCTCGCTTAGAGATGGCTAATTGGTCACGTCTCAAAGGTCGGTTGCCTCCATCTGATTGGCAGTGACCGCCTGAACTGTTGTGGAGGATTCTAAATATAGTCCTGGATCAGCAGGGAAGCATGCTGGGATCAATTAGTAATGTCTGCCATGGGTGCTGTACTTGTAGAATGACAGCTGAGTGGACAGATATTAAGCATCCTGGAAAAGATGATCTCTAAGGTTTCTCCCAGCATCTAGCCTAGGTCCATTCATTTTCGGAAAATGAAACCAGGGCCAAGGGTGATTAAGTGACTTGCCCAAGGTCTAGCACTGCGCAAGTGTGAATGAGAGGCTGCTCTTGGGTTCCCTCTGACAGAGCTCTTTCTACCACCAGACGTATCATGTTACTTTTCTGAAGCACCAACTGAGAGACAGAGGAGAGAAAATGAAATGAGGAGAAGCAAAGGGAGGAGGTGAAAGTATGACTAAATGAAAAACAGAAACAAATCAGCAGGATTAATAGAGATGGGCCAGGAAACAGATATCATTTCCAGGCTGCAGGTGGTATGTAAATAAGCGGTTTCCACATCTGGTGAATCAAAGACACTGATGATTTCCTCCTCACCACCCACCCGAGAGAACCTCTTTGTATCATCTGCCCTTCTCTATCCCTGAGCATCAGCTCTCATAGCTCTAGCTGAGAAGACTGCTAATCACGTGACTGCGTCTTCCTGCCCGCAGATGCTTAGACCAGGACTGGATAACTGGTCCGAGCTGGTCTAACTGAACTCTTCCCCAGGAATTTGAAACTGGGACCTGGAGACCTTGTCGTTCCATATTGGGTGCTTGCCAAGGGAAGGGACAGAAGACAGGGAGCCACGTCTGGTACACATATATGCCAAAACAAAGAACGCTGATTTGGAAAGAGAGAAGAACAGAAAAGATGCAATGACCTGCAAGTGTGACCCTAACGAGAAATTTAGAGAGATTAGCTGCTCCGGTTCCACATTTTAGGCAGACTCACCCATACTCCAAACCACTGGATTCTACGAGATACCCTTGCATGCTTTCCAAAATAGAAGCCTTTTTAGTTCAGGTGCATTCTGCTCCTTGCAAGCAAATATAACCCCTGATTAAGTCACTTAAACCTTGCTTGGTTTCCATTTTCTGAACATAGTAACACTGCTATAGGGGAGGGGAAGATGAGAAATGGTATTTTATTCCGGGTCAAATGTTCTCAGGAAATCCAAATTAATACACTAGCATTTGCCTTTTTTCCACTAAGTTAGGCATTCAGGCAATAAATCAAATTAAACAAGAGATCAGTTATTAAAATCTATTTTGATCATTAGCTCCACAAATGAATGTGAAACAAATTTATGTTATTTATTTATTACCACGCATTTCCTGCACAACCAATCTAGAGTTTGGGCAACAAAGTCCTGAAAACATGGCATCCATTTGCTATTACAAGTTACTAAAAATCCCAGATGGTAAAGGCTTTCAAATCAACTGCAGGAAAAATCAGTGTCTGTCTCCTGAGCAAGATTCTGGGGCCGTAAAATTGGCTGGTGTACATGTACGAAGAGTTCATCAAACTGTGATTAAGGAAAGCACCAGCAAATGCTTAGGCAAAGCCTGTTGGAAGACTACTCCATAGGCTCCTTGTACGAAAGCAAAATGATACCAAGTCAGGAGAAATCAACTTCTCTAAAAGACAATTCACTTTTGTAGGGATTGGATTTTCAGTGAAGTCCTCTAAATCTGGCACAGAAAAATGAGAACAGTAAGGGAAAACCCTCTGGAGATGTCACCAGGGTCAGCGCTGACAACAGAGACTTGTAAAAATACTGCGGTTTGTGAAGGGTTCATCAGTCGGTGGCTTCCACCACACATTCTGGGAAACTAATTCTCGGACTAAATTTTTCATTGTTTCAGATTTTTTCAGTGATTTTTGCATAAACTATCACTCTAGTTTTGCTGAGTGTGTTCTTCCTCTAGTTGACTCCAGAACCATGTTAAACATTAAGTTTAACCTCTAAGAAGATAAACCTCTGGGTTTTCCAGGTTGCAAGTCTTTCAGTAAACCAGATGCCTCAAAAGAGATGTTTGGAGCAGGGCGGAGCAGTTGGGCACTGCAACACGACTCCACTTTCTGAGCAAGGTGCCCTTGTCACTGGCGCAGAGAGAGCTGTAGCTTCATCTCCCTTTGTTATTTACCTCCTTGGACACCTGTTCGTCCAGGTGCTTTAGACTGGGGTATGAATAAAATTATATGGAATAGTTGGGGCAGTCCTGATTTCCACTTCCAGACAGTAGAAGGTCTTGTACAAGGTAAATGACCCATAAGTGGTCATTTTGTCCAGCTGTGGAAGACACCTTTGGAACATCTGTCCAGCACACAGACCCTGCTCCACAAAATACTCTCTCTTAAAAACTTTAAGTTCGTTCACTACCAACCCCTATTGCCAACTGGCCCAAGCGTGAACACCTGCCCCAGGGGAAGTCCGTCACTTCTGGCCTCGCTACAATCAGGCTTTCTCTGGACCACAGAAGACTTCAGTTGGTTGTGTGTGGGACACTGGGCTCCATGCTGCCATTTCAGGTTGGCTACGTATACCAGAGAAAGTACCATGGACCCAGAGAAACATAAAGGAGAGGACAGAGAGAAGCAGAAATGAGAGAATGTGTGGGGCAAAAAAAGGGGGACAGAAGGGCAGAGACAGAATAGGAAGTAGGCCAGCCCTTGATATGATGGTTCTTCTCTTACCAAGCCCAGATGTATCCTCTCTTGGCATGTACCCTCCTGCAGCTTTCCAATAAAATCCTCATCTCTGATTCAGCTCGTGTGAATGTTACTAGCAACCAAAGATGTGACCACCCAAACCTTATGCACAATTGCAAACCACCACCAACCTCCACCTCCGTGAGGAAAAACTAATGCTCCAGTATTAGACTCTGCTTCTCTACCAGAGAATCGTCTATTGAGTTGGAAAATGCTTACTCTATTTGCATATTACCCATTTTTGTAGTCCCAAACACCTCGAAACACCTGAAGTTCACTTCTCCTTGAAGATGCTTGATAAGATTTTATTGTAAATCTAGAGACCAAAAGGAAAGCTTCCCAGCTGATACTCCTGACCACTGTGTGGGGAGAACCTGAGAGAAGGCACTGCGGATGTCCTCTGTCCCTCATGTCCTGAGGTCAACTGCCCCACATCATCAATGAAGCACTGTGGGGAGGGGGCCAGGGCCAAGCTGCAACACAGATGAAGGTTACACATGCTCAGGTTTCTCCACTCTGTGCAATGTGCTTCTAGCTTCCCTTTCTCTCTTCAGTTTCAGTGAGTATGAACATGAGCCCTGGGATCTGACAGACCAGATGAAAATCCCAGCTCTACATATACGTGCTGTGTGACTGTGGGCAAGTCACTTTACCTCTCTCTGTGCCTCAGTTTGCTCACCTATGAACTACCTTCCTCACACAGTTGGTGTAAGAAGTGAAAGATAAAACATTAAAAGGGTTTAGAATAGAGCCTGCCACAGAGGAGATAAAGAAGATATAGTACACACACACACACACACACACACACACACACACACACACACACACTGGAATATTACTCAGCCATAAAAAAGAATGAAATCTTGCCATTTGCAACAACATAGATGGAGCTATATGGAGTATAATTACCCTGAGATCGTAAGTGAAATAAGTCACACAAAGAGGGCTGCTTGGGTGGCTCAGTTGGTTGAGTGCCCGACTCTCAGTTTGGGCTCAGGTCATGGTCTCGGGGTTGTGAGATCAAGCCCCGCACTGGCTCCGCACTCAGTGCAGGGTCAGCTTGTCCCTCTCCCTCCCCCTCTATTCCTCTCCCTGCTCAAGTGCCCACAGGCACGTGCTCTCTCTCTCTCTAATAAATAAACGAATAAAGTTTTTAAAAAAGAAGTCATTCAGAGAAAGACAAATACCATATGATTTCATTCATATGTGCAAACAAAGAAAAAAAAAAAGAGACAAAAAACCAGACTCTTAAATATAGAGAACAAACTGATGGTTGGGGTGGGGATGGGTGAAAAAGATGAAGGGGATTAAGAGTACACTCACTGTTAGGAGCACTGGGTACTGTATAGACTTGTTGAATCACTATATTGCACACTTGAAACTAATATAACATGGTATGTTAATTATAATGGAATTTTAAAAATAAATAAAATAAAATAAAATAAAAAGTTTGGCTATCCTTTGCAGATCGGTGTGACCAGGTGACTAAGTTCTCACCAGTGGAATGTGAACAAAAGTAATGCTCTCTTCCTACAAAGAAAATGCTGTCCCTGTACTCTTGCATACCCTTCCTTTGGGTTGGGACATAAGATATGTAACTACTAAGCCAGCTTCTACTGTATAAACAAAGAACACATCTTAGGAAACTGCTGAACAGACAGAGAAAAGAACCTGGGTCTCTGGATGGCGTCCTGATGCCTTTCTTTGGAATACTTATGAGACAGAAATAAACCAGAACGTCTGGGAAAAACAGCTATAATATTTATTAATCATTACCACCACTGTAGCATGGAAAGGTAAATATTTTAACAAAATGCTGGCTAAATTCAGAAGTCTAAATGTGATTATAAAAAAAATAATAATGACGCCACTGTAGCATAATTATTACCCCTGTCCACTAAATTGTTAAACATCCCGTCACTCTGAGAAAAATGCCAGGATATCTACACTTCTTGTCTATTTCTAAACCTAAATCCGATCATCTTTTAATGAAGATTTCTCACAATAATATAATCAACTAAACAATCTAGCTACTGGAATTTTGCCTAATTATCTACGGTGTTAAGATCAGAATATTCTGAGATAGGTCTATACTACTACACAGTACGTCATCAAGATCATCCAGGAGAAATGGCTAACTAGCTTGTGGGAAAAGACCCAAGGCAAATTTCTTACTCAGAAGAAGTTCTCCAGGTAGATGATCATTCTCAACCTACCAGTAGCTAACATTTATTATATACATACTTGCACTGTGCCTGGCTAGGCTGAGTCTCTCAGATGCATTAATTCATTCAAGCCTCGCAGCAATGCTAAAGTAGGTACTCATACCCCCATCTTACAGGTGGGAAAACTGAGCTCAGAGAGCTGAAAGCAGAGTAGCTAAGAGTTACTAACCTAAGCTAGAGAAGGGGAAAGGCATTTGAACTTGTAAAGTTGACTCCAGAGTCTTTGTCCTTGACATATGCCATCTGTGCAAGGAAATTCCACACACAGGCTCTACAGAGTACTCCAACATCAGTGTGTATTTGGGACTTAGATTTTACAGTCATCCATCTTGGGTGCCAAGGCTTTGTGTTTTGTATCAAGGACCAGACAGCTTGGATTCACCTGGGCAACCATGAATTTCAATGTTGAGATGGAAGTGTGCACAGATCCTCAGGTACACCGCGTGACTGATGACCTGATTAACAGGGAATCCTCCCAAAAGTCTCCTCCAGTGTCTTCTAGTTGGAAGTTTTGTTTCTTTCTGAAAAGTATTTAATTTTACTGAGAGCCAGCTACTTATGGATATTTGACGTACGTTATCTCATTAATCCTCCCAACAACACTTTGACTAAGGTATTCTTGTCCCCATGTATCAGCTAGACTTCCATTGCAGACAAGCCAGCATAAGCAGGAAGGGGTTTACCAAGGATAATAAATAAATGGCTTAAGGAATGGCTTAAGCTTCCAGGAACACATCCAAAGAGTCAGGATACCGTAGAAAAGAAGCCAACACAGCCATGCCTTTGCTCTCCTGGAGAAAGAGCCATAGCAGAAGTGTAGCCTTTGATTCTGGGTATCACGAAAGTACTTCTGATTGGCTGACCCTAGCTCATATCCAGAACCCTACCTGTATGAGAGCCCTGGAAAAGTAATTCTTAGTTTTTCAGTTTCTGAGGCCTAGGAAAGCACACTAGGAAAGAGTGCAGAAAATGGGGTTTCCAGTGGTGATTGCCTAAGTGGGACTTGAACTTGGACCATGGGACTCCAGAGCCCATGCTCTTTATGCAGTGCCATGTTACTCCCAATTGCTTTCCTTCCTGTTTCTCATCTTGGTGGCTCCCAAAACCTGGCTTAGCTTCTGGGTACAGCCATCCCAGACCTACTGAGTCAGACTTTCTAGGATCAAGGCTATCCATACTTGAAAAAGCTCCACAGTTGAACAGCACTTGTTTCAGCTTGTTTCTTACCCACCAGGAGCTCAGAGCCATCACATCTCCATGCTGTAGGTGATTTTTATAAGCATCTCAGACTCCCTCTCCTCCCTCTCCTCTCTGGCTATGTCCACATCCTCTCCAGCATCAGCACACCTCTGCTTTCACAGCTGCCTGCCCCTGTTCTAGGAGCTCTTGTCTTTCTGGTGAACATCTCAGAAGCCTGAGTCCAGTATCAGTGTCCCTAAAATCTGGTTACTTTAGAGACACGCAGTCCTGGGATTCTAGCAAGCCTCTCTGTGCTGTCCAAGACATTCCCTATGATGTACACAAATGAAAGCTCCTTCTGCAGTGTCTGGGACCAACTGTGACCACCAATTTGCTATAAGCAGTCAACTTCCAAAGCCTTCCTCAAAATCACTTCTTACTTGGTGCTGCACATGCATGTCTCCCCTGTAGAAACGTGGCACCAGCAGAGCCACTTCTGAAGCAGAGAAGTGAGTCCGCAGAGGTGCTAGGTGGAGAACACAGAACTTCTTGGTGGGGCAATCTTTTCTACTCGCCGCCAGTTTCTGGGGACAGTCGGAGCAACATTACTGAGGGCAGCTTGCGATGGCAGAGATGGCTACATTCATTCCAAACACAAATTACACTGTGTCCTGGCGATAAATTCCGACAGCAGCAGCAGGTGTGTGCTGCAGAGGAATAGCTTCTGCAATTAAAAAAGTGACATTTTAATGGATTATGCAGATCAACTAAGGCTCTAAAGCATATACCTCCTGCCTTAGATGGTATCAAGAACACAGGCCTAGCCAGAGGAGACAGCATAAACACCATGAAAGTTATATTGCTCCTTATGACCTTTTTATAGTTCACTGTGAAAATGAACATTAACCTTCACTTCCAGAGAGGCCCCTTTCTGCTGTCTAACAAAGGCAGTAGTTCTCCTCTGTAATAACACGTGAGCTTGCTTGACTTTGTACTTTTTTTTAATCGACTATATTCCCTGTGCGATACTTTGCATCCCTGTGACTTACTTATTTTTATAACTGGAAGTTTGTAACTTTTAATCCTCTTCACCTATTTGTACTTCTTGAACATCACAAATGTTATCTGATGTGGTCCCGTTACCACCGGAAATGAACTGTCATTTTTGGCCATGGAGTGAGGGATGAGAATAAAGGGGGAGCAGGTGCAAGGCCTACTAGAGGTAAAATGCACAAACAAAAAATAAACTGGGGCCTAGAATATGGCTTTGGTGTTTTCTATTTTCCAGTGTTGCAGGGTAGGCTTGGCCTTTCCTCCTCAAGCTAGGGTAAGAAAGGAATCTTTGTCTATAAAGACTGTGGGGAAGACAGATGTGCCCACAAATCATTACAAATACAATGCAGTGAGTATGGAAAGTGCTAGAAGAGTGATGGAAACTCAGTAGTCAGGGACTCCTCAGTGGACAGTCAAGGTTACAGAGAAGGTGACATAACCCACTGGTCTCACTTCAGAAAACAAGTCACCCTCTCAATGATCATTTAAGAGCTAAACTCTCCCAAAGAGCAGAAAGGAAGCTAACTGCCCCAGTCCTTTCATTTTATACATAAGGGAACTAAAGCCAGAGGTTAAATGATTTGTCCAAGATCACACAGTGTTATAGACCAAATTGTGGCCTCCCCAAATTCATGTTGAAGCCATAATCCCCAATGTGACTGTATTTGGAGATGGGGCCTTTATAGAGGTAATTAAGGCTAAATGATATCATAAGGGAGGGGCCCTAATCCAATTGGACTGTTATCCTTATAAGAAGAGAAAGACACCAGGGACCCACACACACAGAGAAAAGGCCACGGCAGCACACAGCAAGAAATCAGTCTGTGGCAAGTCAAGGAGAGGGGCCTTGGGAGAAGTCAAACCTGCCAACACCTTGATTTTGGACTTCCAGCCCCCAGAACTGTGAGAAAATTAATTTCTGTTGTGAAAGCCACCCAGTGTGTGCTAGTTTGTTATAACAACCCTAAGAGACCAATACACACAGCTGGGAAATTGGCAGTCCTAAGGCTAAAACCCAGGCTTACACTTTCTTCAAACACCACTCTTGCCCTTCCTCATTCAGAGAACATATCTCATAGGGATTTGCAAGATGGTGGTGGGAAATGTTGGGGTGCACAATAGAGAATACCTATTTCTCATGCCACTGTGTGAGGTGGCATAATTCATGAATGACTAAATACTTAGCAGGCTAAGTACAAGATGTAGTAAGGGTGGAGGGGTAGGTGGGAGGGGAAGGCTATGAGCTACATCTGGGTTATGGGGAAAAGCACCTTGCCCAAAGCCTGGGGTAGGCAGAATGGGGACAATGAACCTGGATAGACACTTGGGTATAAATCTTCAACTCCCGTGATCTGTACATTATACCAGTAGCCACTGGTTTTTAACCTTTCATCTTTTATATGCAAGACGCAAAGTACAGCAATTTATTTCTCTTCTTGCCTCTGCTCCCTCTGGAGATTAAGACTCTAATGGTCCGTGGAATGATAGGGATGGGGGAAAGAGCAGAGGCCAGTACGTGGGGCTACTCACTCAGGAAGCCACCCTGACTTGACAGCGAAGTTTTAATAGCATGCTGTGTTGGATAACATGAACTGCCTTGCTCCACACCCAATCCAACCTGTTTCTAGCACATAGAGGCTGAAAAACCAAAAATTATACTTCCCAGAATGCCCCTGCAGCTGGGGCTTTGAGTGCAAATTAGGTTTCATCAAGGAGATGTGTTGCATAAGATTTTGGTCTGGAGCTAGGTCATGTGCAGAGAAAGCAGGGGGCAGCACATCCACTCTGGAGCCCTGGGCTGTGCCAACAGCAGCATGATTCTCCAACCGCCAACTCTGGCAGCAGCTCCATGATTATGCAGAGGCTTTGTTCTTCAAGATAGTTTTGGAAGCTATTTTGGAAAACTCAGAAACTCACTCATAGCCGAATACTTACTCTGTTCAAGTTATTTTATACATATCATATGATTTAATCCTCAAAAATATCTTGTAACGTAGGTATGAATGTCTCCATTTTACAGGTAATGACAGGTCACACAGTTGGTAAGGTACTACTGCCAGGAGTTGGAATGAGAACTGAAGAGTGTCTACACCACACAGCTCACTGTCTACACCTATGCGATGGTTCAGCTGACTTCCCTGGTAGGACTTTACTACTCCACCGCCTTCATCAACATGACTTTACTCTTCCAGGAAACTGTTGGCCAGGAAGACAAAAATTGCACCTAACTTCCCCAAAACCTACTTACAACTGCCTGATTTTTCATGTGTAGCATCAAACGACTTTTGATATCCCAAGACCCTCTGAAACTCTTGCCCTGCTGTGTCCACTAATCTGAAATTATTATACCTTAATCCTCATCCAGTCCTAATCCAGAACCCTCAAAACCTCGTAAATACCCCAACTGTACTTTCCTCACTGCCTTCAGTCAGGCAAAGCATGACTGAGGCAAGCAATAAATTCAACCTTGTCTTAGCTGCAGGTAACTTGATGGGATTTGGGGAAGCCAGTATTCAACGAGACCCAAATCTCCTTGTGTTCTTTCCACTATGCCTTGCTGTTTCCCACTTAAGGTACTGCCACCCCGGCAATTAGGAGTTTTCCCTGGAAATCAAACTGCTCAGGAGTTTGGCACAGAAAACTGAGCAGGGCCAGACCTCATTCCTCCCAAGGGCCCCCAACCTTTGGGAGGCTCTTCCCCGGCATCATGCTCTCTGTGCTCCATCTGCCCCACCTCCGGGCCTTGGTTTAGAGGGAGGTGAGCTCCTGCAACATATTGGACCTTGGCATCAGTAGATCTAAGAAGGCAGAACTCCAATATCAAGTGAAGTCTCATTTCAGAAAGCCTTCAAATTTTTTATGTTCTTCCAATGGGCCCAAATCAGGGTGTTTTCTTAGTCTTACTATAGCAGAAATGGTGTTGAAGCAACGCATCCGCTCGACAAAGTATCAGATGGTTTTCTAACACCAGCGCCTTGTGACCCCATCATGTGTTTTGCATCAAATCTCAACGAACTGAGGCTGCATCTCCAGGGGAGTAATACGAGGAGATAATACTCATAATGCCGCATCTGGCCCTTACTTTCTAGCTCACAAGCACGTATGCATGGGGCACTCTCATTGGACAGCACATCGCCCCAGTTGGTCCTCATTTTACAAAAAGGGAAACTCAGTGTCCCCTCCACTTTAAATAGCCAACTAATAAATAGCAGAGCCAGGACCCATCCCAGTTTCCTAACTCAGATATAGAGGTCATTCCAGAATACATCCACCATTGGACAGCGGAGCAGAATAAGTAAACATTATTAGAGTCAGACTGCCTGGGTTCAAATTCTGGTGCAGCCACTTTTAAGCTGACAGCCATGGGTAAATTTCTTAACTCTCTCTGCCTCAATTTCCTCACCTATAAAATGCAGACAATAACCAACCTCTCAGGGTTGTTGTGTTGACAAATTAATATGTCATATGCCATACATAATTTACCCTGAATAATGCCTAGCACACGGTAGGTGCTCAATAAATATAAGCTATTATTATTATGAAGGTCGAACATTAGAATCTTTCACTCTGCCTCTGAAATATTTGGTAGTCTTGGAATCATACTCTCAGAAGCCAAAATTCTGTCCATAAAAAACAAACCCAGGACTTAGCTATTGGTGGGAAGGATCCAAGAGAAGACTTCTTTTCACTAATTGTTACAAATATTGCTACATTAACCTCCTAGAGAGCACAGATGGTGAAAGAAAGGAACTGTCCCCATTGTTCTGCTCAGACCTGAAATAACAGGAGGACCAGCAGACATTATAGGTGAAGGCTCGATTTGATGACAGTGGGGACTACAGAGGGATAATCAGAGGGAAATGGGAAGGGGGTTCAGCTGGGGTGGGAAGGAGCCTGGATTTACAGTTTTCTAGAAGTTTACAATTGATTTTGAATCCAGTGTAGATCAAGTGTGGGAGTATCGTGTAGCAGGGATAGGAGAGAAAGGTTGTGTTGGCGGCAGAATATCGAGCTGGTTGGCAAGGAGAGACAAGAGACAGAATTCACGGTTGCAGTTTCAACCTTCACTGACTAAAAGCACAGATAACAGGCGTTTGCTGGAGATGCTCCTGGCAACCAACTAATGAGCCTGAGTGAAGAGAACATTCACATGTGAAGATTCACTTCAGAGAGTTTTGTGAGGAAAAGCCAGGGACCTGTGAGGAGATGTGACAAAAGGAGCTCTAACTTCAGAGTCCTGTGCCCTGGGGTTAGAACCTTGACTCCACCAGTCAGGAGCTGTTTTGGAGCAACTTACTTAACATCTCTGTGCCTTGGCTTGATAATCTGTCAGGGTTCCTATTCGGTGGGCTTGCAATGAAAATTAGATGAAATAACACATGTAAAGTGATTCACTCTGTGCTCTGTCCACAGTAGGCAGGCAAAAAAAATGATGAAATGATGGAAGATGGCATAGAACTCCTTAAATCAGAACGGAAAAACTTCCACGGTTAAGGAGATTTCAAATTACAGTTCTTCAGGCAATGCTGAAGGCAGAACTTTCGTGAATGTTGTTTGAGCTGAATAATGAAAGTACCCACTCTGTACTTTTGACCGTCCCTGCTGCTTATTAGAACAGCAAGCCAAGACTCGGTGAGAACAAGTGAACAACTGGATGGTTATATTCATATAATTGAGAGGTGAGAAGAGCTTGGAATAAGCCCTGAAACCACTACTGAAAATAGACAATTTAAGCCCTGCTGTATTTGAAACTGTCAAACGACTTCTTCATGACGGAGAGAAGAAATCCCAGGAAAAGGAGCTCTCAGGAATAAAGTTACAAACACGTCCAGACATACTTCATTTTATATATGGGAATTTTACTGGAGGTATAGGTCACCAATATAATTTTGACAAATAGATTCATGTAAAAAAGGTACTAACCCACTGATTTAAAAGAACTTTAAGGTATATTCTATATTCCTTTGTAAAAAAAAAAGGAGAAGAAGAAGAAGAAAAGGAAAGGAAAGAAGTAGAACCACTTTGGAAAACTATTTGGCAGTTGTCTACCAAAGCTGAGCATATACACACATCCTATGACCCAGAAATTCCACCCTTAGAAATATGCCCCCCCCAAAATGCAAACAGGCATACCTCATTTTATTGCACTTCAAAGATATTGCATTTATTTTATTTTATTTTATATTACGTTAATCACCACACATTACATCATTAGTTTTTGATGTAGTGTTCCGTGATTCATTGTTTGCATATAACACCCAGTGCTCCATGCAGAACGTGCCCACTTTAATACCCATCATGGGGCTAACCCATCCCCCCACCCCCTCCCCTCTAGAACCCTCAGTTTG
>NW_022589719.1:12142756-12185584 GCF_004348235.1 Phoca vitulina | reverse complement strand
TTTTCTTTTTTTTTTTTTTTTTTTAAAGATTTTATTTATTTGACAGAGAGAGACACAGCGAGAGAGGGAACACGAGCAGGGGGAGAGGGAGAAGCAGGCTTCCCGCTGAGCAGGGAGCCCGATGCGGGGCTCGATCCCAGGACCCTGGGACCATGACCTGAGCTGAAGGCAGACGCTTAACGACTGAGCCACCCAGGCGCCCCCTCTTACGATTTTCTTAACATTTTCTTTTCTCTAGCTAATTTTATTGTAAGAATATAGTATATAATACATATAACATACAAAATATGTGTTAATCAACTGTTTATGTTACTGGTAAGGCTTCTGGTCAAGAGTAGGCTATTAGTACTTAAGTTTTTGAGAATCAAAAGTTATATATACAGACTTTTGACTGTGCTGGGAGTTGGTGCCCCTAACCTCCAAGTTGTTCACAGGTCAACTGTACAATGAAATGTATAGTTCTTAAGTGAACCATTTCATGAGTTTTAACAAATGCGTATAACTGTCTCATCCAAATCCTTGTCAAGATACAGATCATTACTAACTCCCCCAGAGAGTTCCTTCATGTCTTTTTTCACTTACTCCTCATCCTTATCCATCAGACGCAACCATTGTTCCATTATTTTCCACCAGGGATTAGTTTATTGCTGTTCTAGAAATTCATATAAATGGAATCATTACAGCATATATTCTTTTATATAAATTTTCTTTTACTCAGCATGATATTTTTGAAATTAATTTGTTATTGTAAATATCAGTTTTTTTCCTTTTTATAGTTGAGTACTATTCTACTATATAAATATAATACAGTTTGTTCATCTGTTGATGGACATCTGGGTGGTTTTCAGTTGGTGGCTCTTATGAATAAGGCTACATGAATATTTTTGTACAAAATGTTGGGCAGGCATGTATGACACAGCTAAGCAAGAAAAGACCTTATTTGGGAACTATTTATGAGATGTTGATTACCTCACATGCCCTCCCTGCTCTCCTGAATCTTCATTGAAAAATTTTAATATTTCCCCTTGGTAGTCTGTGAAGAGATATTTTTATTTAGCATTTAAAAAAAAAGCAAAAAAGAATGAGATCTGATCAAAAGTGATAATTATATTTAATTTGTAAAGCTAAAAAATGTAAAACTAAAATACTGAACTACAATTATTGACATGCTTGGGTGGAATTGATTCTTATTAGGTCCTTGTATTGTTCAGGAGGTAAGATAATTGACCAACTATAGACTTTGTTTAGTTATGAAGGCATATTAAAAATTTCAGGTTAATCAAGTGAATAGGGTTTGTATCATCCCAAATAGTAGAGAGAAAATATGCAATCATGACTAAGTATCTTTGATTAGATGTTGGAAATAGCCATAATTTTAGGTTTTAGCTGTCTCCGAAGCTTCATCCTGGTTAAAAATACTGATGCTGTTTTCTATATATTCCAGAAACTGGCCCAGCTAATCTACATTTTTTTCTAATTAGTTTTAATACTGTAAGGTCTGTTAGTGGTAAACTAAAGGCTTTCTCTTCTCTTTTCTTTCTCCCCTCCCTTTGCCTTGCCAGAAAATGTCTTTATTTTGCCATAGATTTGTAGATTGCCATTTATGTTCTGTCAGTATTTTGAAGAGATTTTGTTGAATTCTTTTGTTGCATTTGAGAAGTTTGATGTTCATTTAATTGTCCTTCTATAGGTAATCCATCATTTCTTTCTATTTGTTCATTGGAGCTTCTTTTTATCTTTAATGGTCTGTAGTTTTAATGAGTCTGTGTGAGAATTTCTTTACATTTCTTGGGACTCATTTTGGTTCCTGAATCTTAGGAAAATTTTCAGCCATGATCTTTTTGAGTATTGCCTCTCCCTTATTTTTTCTGTTATCTTCTTCTGGAACTCCCATTAGATAACATATTGGACCATGTCATTTTATCTTCTATGATTCTTAACTCTTTTATATTTTTCATGTATTTGCCTCTCTACTGCATTCTGGGTGTTTCATTTTGTTGTTTCCTAATTATCTCTTCAGATGTTTTTACTTGCTAGCTAACTTACTTAGAGTTTTACATTTCAGTGATTATGTTTTTCATTTCTGTGTTCCTTCAAAGAATCTGCTATGGTCTGAATATTTGTGTCCCTCCAAAATTTAAATGTTGAAACCTAATGTCCAGTGTGATGGTATTAAGAGGTAGGGTCTTTGGGAGGTGATTAAGGTATGAGGGATAGAGCCCTCATAGATGGGATTAGTATTCTAACAGAGCTCCCTAGCCCCATATACAATGTGAGGTTATGAACTGGAAAGCATCTGTCACCAGAAATAGAATCTGATCTTAGACTTCCAGTCTCCAGAACTGTGAGAAATTAGTTTCTGTTGCTTATAAGCACCCAGTCTCTGGTATTTTGTTATAGAAGACTGAACAAATTAAGACAGCATCTAAAAATTTAATGTAATGTCAATCAAAACCCAGGGGGATGTTTTTCAGAATTTGGCAGGATGATTCTAAAGTTATATCTATAAGAAAATATATGGTTATATACATATATCAAATCATTATGTTGTACCTTAAGCTAATACATTATTATATATGTCAATTTTATCTCAACAAAACTGGAAAAAAATTATGAGCATAGACAAGTAAGAATGAAGTGCTACATGCTTTATCAGATATTAAAACATGCTCTAATCCTATAATAATTGAAAATGTGATACTGTTGTAGGAATAAGCAAATCAGTAAAAGAATAAATCAATCCTGTGGGGAAAATAAGGACAGTCAGTCAATAAATGGCTTTGGATGATTCATAATACTTCATACACAAAAATAATTTTTAGGAGAAAAAAATAAAATGCAAAGAAAAAATGTATATGTATGTTAGAAAATATGAGACTTAATTTTTATAGTCTCAGGAATAGAGATTACCCCACCTAAGAAAAAAGATGGCTAGGGGCGCCTGGGTGGCTCAGTTGTGAAGCATCTCCCTTTGGCTCAGGTCATGATCCTGGGGGTCCTGGGATTGAGTCCCACATCAGACTCCCTGCTTGGCAGGAAGCATGCTTCTCCCTCTCCCGCTCCCCTGCTTGTATTCCCTTTCTCGCTCTGTCTCTCTCTGTCAAATAAATAAATAAAATCTTTTTTTTTTTTTTTTTTTTTTAAAGATTTTATTTATTTATTTGACAGAGAGAGAGATAGCGAGAGCAGGAACACAAGCAGGGGGAGTGGGAGAGGGAGAAGCAGGCTTCCCGCCGAGCAGGGAGCCCGATGTGGGACTCGATCCCAGGACTCTGGGATCATGACCTGAGCCGAAGGCAGACGCTTAACGACTGAGCCACCCAGGCGCCCAAATAAATAAATAAAATCTTAAAAAAAAGAAAAAAGAAAGAAAAGATGGCTAGATATGATGACATACAAATTATTAGCTTATATGGGGTAAAAGCTGCCATAAACAAAGTCTAAAAACCCGTGGCTGAGAGAAAATATTTGCCTCATGAAAAATGGAAGAAAGGATCAATATCTCATTTATAAAACATTTATACAAATCAAAAGACAACACAATAGAAAAAAGAAAAACTATTAATAATCATGAAATATACAAAAATATGCTTTACTACTAATTAAATAAATGCAAATTATGAAAAAATAAATGCAAATTACTGAAAAAATATCAATAACCAGTGTTGGCAAGGTTTTTCAGGAATGAGTATTGTTATATCCTTTCCTTATTGATGTGAATTAGTACATATGATAAATAGAAATTGACTTCTATGTCTCTAAATGTAAAATGTAGAATTTCCTGATCACTAAGTATGAATAATTTACGCTTTAAGATAATTTCTTGTGTGGGCTTAATTGAGTAAATAATTTTTACAGTGATATATCCTATAATGTTATAATGGGAAAAATTATAAACAATATAAGTGTCTATCAACAGAGGGTAAACAAGTGATACTGTTACATTAGTAGCTTTAAATAAACCATACTTCTTGGTATTCATACCCTTGAGTAGATTACTTCCTTATTAGCTTAGCCCTGGTTGTGTGACTTGCTTTGGCAAGGACACTGAAAGCATGATACAAAGCAGGGGCTTGGAAGTCAGCTGCCATGCCATAAGCTTAGAATAGATTATTTAATTATTTAATGATGAGAAGCTACATGAGGAGAGACACTGGAGTGAGAGAACATTATGGTAATTGCAGCCTCAGCCAAGCTAGCAAGTGAATGCATCTGCATGAGTAACCTTATCCATAGCCTGTGAAGCAGAAGAACTGCCCAAGTGAGCTTTATCAATGTATAGAATTGTGAGGCTTAATAAATTGTATTTTAAATCGCTAAGTTTTAGGGTAGTTTCATATGCAGAATTAGTGACTGCATCAGATACATAGAATATTTAATGTAGCTCTTAAAAAGAATAAGGTAGGTACATATGTACTAACATGGGAGATGTAGATGGTATATGGTGGTGGGACCATAAAAATGACCCTGCAAGCTGAAAACAAGCAAAAGGATCTTAATAATAAATTATAAAAGTTGTGATTGTTCTGCGACTTAAAAATATTTGTGAAAACATTACATACTCTCTCACTTCCATTATAAATGTAAAGGAAAATGAAAAAATATTTAGTATGCTATAATTTAAGCATTTTATTTACTTATTTATTTAGAGAGAGCACATGGGGGGAGGGGCAGAGAGAGAGACAGGGAGAGAGAGAATCTTTAGCAGGCTCCACACCCAGAGTGGAGCCCGACACAGGGCTTGATCGCATGATGCTGAGATCATGACCTGAGCCGAAATCAAGATTTGGACACTTAACTGATTGAGCCACCCAGGTACCCCTTACTATATACTATAATTTAAAACGTTAGATACATTTCTTTGTGAAACACTTACTCAGATAATTTGAACAGTGCTTGCCTTATTCTTGTGTAACAATATGGAGTTAACATTATTTCTCTGCCTTTGCAAATTATAATACTCCTGTTTAAGTTTGGATTAGCTTCCCACCTTTTATCCTTTGCATTTTCAATGTTGTCAGATACCTTTGAGAACTTCTTCAGTGTGCTATTTTTGCTGGCATTACTAATTCTGAGACATCTTCATCCTTTTCATCACAATCACTTTCCTTCCACAGTCACTTTTTGTTTATGTTGGTATGTTTATCTTCTCTCTGTTCTTCTGGCCGCATTTCTAGGGTCTCTCAAATGGCAGTAGTGTTAACATTCCTATGGTCAGCTATTCTTCTTCTTCCTTTTTCTTTATAACAATCTGATTTTTATTCCAATATTTAGAAAATTGCTATATACTTTGAAAGGATGTATAATGATGTGTGAAATAATTATAAAAAAAAGCTCTCTAGAGAAACACATTTAAGCTTAAGAAAAATTCCACAAATGGTTGACACATTTTCTACATTTAAATTTGGAAATTTTTTCACATGAAATAAGTATAATTAATCATACAATGAAATATAAAAGCACAAAAATGGAAATCAGCTCAGGTACCAGGTAGTCTTTATCAATAAGACTCAAGTCAAAATAAAAAATAGGTATATGATCATATTGAATTTTGTGTCTGCTAAAATTAAAGGAGCATGAAAATATCTATTGCAAACTGGCCAATTGACCAGAGGAATTTTCTAAAGAAATCTCTCCATGGTGAACAAAAGATAAATAAAATGTTAATTTTTGAAAGGTTTAAAACTGTTTTCTTTTGGAGAATAAATACGACATTAATTTAAATTTGTATTTTATGAACTGGATTGACAGATCTAATTTTATTTTGAAAAATCATTGAGAAACAAACATCCACAGCCCAAATGAAAAGAAGTAAGAATAAACTATATGAAAAATAAGTAGTCCTACATAACCAAAGGCTAATACTTAATATATATCACGGCAGTCAGAATTGACTTACATATATTTTCTCACTTCTGCTTCATCATTTTCTCTCAAAGTATTCTCTTTCTATTGGAAGTATTAAATGTATATTTTACAATATCTTTTAAAAATCCAAAGCACAGAGACAGTATTATTATATGTGTATTCAAACTATAAAAAAACTTAGAGGGTCATATAAATCACATTCATTTATTAAACATATAACTATATTGTAATTATTTCAGATTTCATTATCCCATTAATGGACTAACAGTATAGCTGTTTCTTCTATAACTCCATTTATATTTTATTTGAATTTCACTTCCAATGTTATTCTCTCTCTTTTTTCTTTTTCTGCACTTCCTTTTTTTTTAGATTTTTAAAAAATTTATTTATTTGACAGAGAGAGACACAGTGAGAGAGAGAGCACAAGCAGGGGGAGTGGGAGAGGGAGAAGCAGGCTTCCTGCTGAGCAGGGAGCCTGATGCGGGGCTCGATCGCAGGACCCTGGGATCATGACCTGAGCCGAAGGCAGACGCTTAACGACTGAGCCACCCAGGCGCCCCTGCACTTTCATCTTTGTTGGCCAATTCCCTTTTTGGATTATCTGTTTTTGTAAAATGTTATGTGGATTTATCACTAGGAGACAAGAAAGGAAAACACCTTGCACGCTTTACTGTCTTGGAATAAACTGAATAACAGATACACATGACCTGTCATTGACAGACTGTGAAATAAGTGACATGATTGATACTGATCATGATCTGTTATTTAGAAATGATTTGTGGCTTGAAGAGTTAGCAGTGAAGTTTGTGCAATTACTCAGGATATTGTACCATGGTAACTGAAATTTGAACCATGTTGTTACGGAACTGAGGGTGTTTAACTAAAACAAGATAACTGAAGTTCATGTTTATTGAAATTGTGAGGGCTGCTTGTATATTGTTAAATGAAAAATGCAGGTTGTTATTTAAAGAATTAAAATAAATGTCTAGCCAAAAAAAAAAAAAGTTCTGGAAGGATATATATTAAACCATTAACTATGGTTATTTCAGAAGAGTAAAGTTCTTTGTAGTGTTCTTGTACCTGTTCTGTAAATTTGAGGCTGTTTTACAATAAAAGATTTAACAACATAAAGTGTTTGGCCTGCCAAGAAGTATTTACTATATGATCAACACCAATATAAAAACCAGAAAATATCAAAAAGGGGAATTTTAAATAGAAAAGGAAATTTAATATTGTAATTAATACATTGAAATTAGAAAATTGAGAAAATAGGGGAAGAGATGGAAAATTTCATCTGAGACTTGAAATCTTTTTTTTTTTTTAAAGATTTTATTTATTTATTTTGAGAGAGAGAATGAGAGAGAGAGAGAGAGCACATGAGAGGGGGGAGGGTCAGAGGGAGAAGCAGACTCCCTGCTGAGCAGGGAGCCCGATGTGGGACTCGATCCCGGGACTCCAGGATCATGACCTGAGCCGAAGGCAGTCGCTCAACCAACTGAGCCACCCAGGCGCCCTCTGAGACTTGAAATCTTAAAAAAAATAATCAAATGGAAATTCTGGAAGTAAAATATACAGTACCCCAAATTAAGAACTCCCTAGATTAACAGCTGCTTGGATAGCAGAAGATAGGATTAGAGATTCGAATAACAGAAGAAAATATCCAAATGATAAAGTGCCACCTACAGATTTAGGAAACTCTGCAAAACCCAAGTGTGATGAATACTAAGAAAATCACACTCAGATGCATCATAGAAGGACTGTAACCAAATGGAAAAAAATTTTTTTAAAGATTTTATTTATTTATTAGAGAGAGAGAGATCACAAGCAGGGGGGAAGGGCAGAGGGAGAAGCAGGCTTCCCGCCGAGCAGGGAGCCCGACGCGGGGCTTGATCCCAGGACCCCGGGATCACTACCCGAGCTGAAGGCAGACACCCAACCGACTGAGCCACCCAGGCGCCCCCCCAAATGGAAAATCTTAAGAGCAGCCAGAAGTAGAAAAGACCCCTTATTTTCAAAGGCACAGTAATACAATTGGTAGTGGACTTCTCAGTAATAATTATTCAGCTCCAAAGACAATGTAGTGACAGTTTAAAGTACTGAAAGAATAACTACCAACCTAGAATTCTGTTCTCCTAAAATATCCTCAAAAATGAAGGCGTGAACCTTAAGTTAATTAAATTTTATTTAATTAATTAATTTATTTTAAAGCTTTTATTCATTTATTTGACAGAGACACAGCGAGAGAGGGAACACAAGCAGGGGGAGTGGGAGAGGGAGAAGCAGGCTTCCCGCCGAGCAGGGAGCCCAATGTGGGGCTCGATCCCAGGACCCTGGGATCATGACCTGAGCCGAAGGCAGACGCTTAACTGACTGAGCCACCCAGGCGCCCCAAGTTAATTAAATTTTAAATGAATTTTTCTAAGCGAAAGAAGCCAGATCCAAGAGGCTGTGCAATATCCAGTACATTTATATGACATTCTGGAGGAGACAAACCTACAGGGATGGAAAACAAATCAGTGATTGCCAGGTGTTGATAGGCATTGACTATAAATGGAATGCCTAGGAGAATTTTGGGGAGTGATAGATCATTCTGAATGGTAAAGTAGTAGTGGAAGCATTACTCCACATGTCTGTCAAAACCCATAAAAGTACGCCACAAGCTGAACTATACAGTATGTGAAAATTCAGTCAGGATTCAGGAGAATTCCAAGATGGAATGCAGACTGTGAAAATATATGTAACTGTTTCACTAACCAAATGAGGTTACTTTAGTGAAAGAAATGGGTGGGAAGAGAAGCCGACTTAAGTAACTTTGGAAGAGAGTATTTGACTAGATGCTGTAAGGATAACACCAAAAAGGTGCATAAACACTCTCTCTAGTTGGTAAATTTGTTTCTCATGGGAGTAAGACTGAAACTACAGGTATGCCAGGGTTGAACAAATAAGCAAAAATTGTAGATAATGAGAGCTAGGTAGAATGTGTTTCTCTGTTGAAGGAAGAAGTTACAAACAAGCTAGACTGAGCTCTGTGGTGCTAGGTTAGAGTTGGAGATACCAGTATGAGCTCATGACTTCATTATATGCAGAAAAAAAGATACAGATATGTATGTACATGAATTAGTATATTCTAGCTCTGCTGAAAAGGCCTAGAAATAGTGACACCCTAGTATCAGCAGCCATATATAGGGCCCAGATCTTGGTTCTAAATATCATTATCTAATAAAAGAAACCAGGACTTCTTGGAGAAATGGCTTATTCCAGGGATGGACATCTTGTAATGCTGGAAGAAAGAAACAACATGTCGAAAGGATACAGAAGCCAACCAGAAAGAGCTCCTCATGGACAAAGCTGGAACAATTTGAGCAACAAAATAAGTAATGATAGTATTGAATAATAATCCAAAGAATAAAGTAAATATCCGTTATTTCCTACAGATAGAAAGAAATGATTGAATAAATAAATGGGGGAGACAGAACAAATCTTCTTTACAGGAGATTCCAGTTAATAAATGTAGAAGGAAGGAGAGAAATAGAAAATTTCCCTTAGAACATTATAGTAATAATTGCTATAGGCAAGATCCATTGATGAATGCTAAAATTAGTGGATGAAACTTATAGGTGAAGCAGAATAGTTGCATAGCAGTATCTTCTCCAAATTATTGGTAAGTTACTGTGATTTTTTTAATTGAAGTATAATTAACATACAGTGTTATGTTTCAAGTATACAACATATTGATTCAACAATCTTAATATATTACTCAGTGCTCACCACAATCAATGTAGTCCCCATTTGTCACCATACTATTTTATAATATTATTGACTATCTTCCTCATGCTGTAATTTTCATGTGATGACTTATTTTATAATTTGAAGTTTAATACTTCTTAATTCCCTTCATCTATTTCACTCATCGCTCCACCCACTTCCCCTCTGGCAAACACCAGTTTGTTCTGTGTATTTAAGAGTCTGTTCGTTTGTTTCTTTGTTCATTTGTTTTCAGATCCCACATGTAAGTGAAATTCTATGGTGTTTGTCTTTTTGTATCTGAATTATTTAACTTAGCATAATACCCTCAAGTCCATCCACATTGTCCCAAATCTCATTTTTTTTAAAGATTTTATTTGTTTACCAGAGAGAGAGAGAAAGGGAGAGAGAGAGAGAGCACAAGAGTACAAGCAGGGGAGGCGGCAGGCAGAGGGAGAAGCAGGCTCCTTGCTGAGCAGGGAGCCCAATGTGGGACTCCATCCCAGGACCCTGGGATCATGAACCGAGCTGAAGGCAGACACTTAATCGACTGAGCCACCCAGGCGCCCCAAGATCTCATTCTTTTTTATGGCCGAGTAATATTCCATTGTAAACACATACCACATCTTCATTATCCACCTATTAGTGGGGACTTGGGTTGCTTCTATATCTTGGCTATTGTGAATAATGCTGCAATAAACATAGTGGTGCATCTATCTTTTTGAATTAGTGTTTTTGTTTTCTTTGGGTAAATACCCAGTAATGGAATTACTAGATCTTATAGTACCACAATTTTTAATTTTTTGAGGAATCTCCTTACTGTTTCCTGTAGTGTCTGCACCAGTTTACATTCCCACCAACAGTGCACAAGAGTTCCTTTTTCTCCACATCCTCACCAACACTTGTTATTTCTTGTCTTTTTGATTCTAGGCATTCTGAAAAGTGTAAGGTGATATCTCATTGTGGTTTTGGTTTGCATTTCTCTGATGATTAATGATGTTGAGCATCTTTTCCTGTGTCTGTTGGTCATATCCATATCTTCTTTGGAAAAATGTCTGTTCACGTCTTCTGCCCATCTTCAATTTAATTATTTTTTTGGCATTGAGTTGTATACATTCTTCTTCTTCTTTTTTTTAAATTTAAGCATAGTTGACACACAATGTTTCATTAGTTTCAGGTGTACCACATAGTGATTTGACAAGTTTACCTTATGCTGTGCTCACCACAAGTGTAGCTCCCATCTGTCACCATATAACACTGTTTAAGTTCTTTATATATTTTGGATATTAACCCTTTTTCAGATATATCATTTGCAGATATCTTCTCTCATTCAGTAGGTTGCCTTTTAGTATTGTTGATGGTTTCATTCACTATACAAAAGCTTTTTATTTTATTGTAGTCCCAATAGTTTATTTTACTTTTTTCCCTTGCCTGAGGAGACATATCTAGAAAATGTTGCTAAGGCCAAAATCAAAGGCCAATTACTGCCTGTGTTTTCTTCTAGGACTTTTATGGTTTCAAGTCTCGGGTTTAGGTCTTTAATCCATTTTAAGTTTATTTTTGTGTGTGGTGTTAGAAAGTGGTCCAGTTTCATTCTTTTGCATATAGCTGTCCAGTTTTCCCAACACCGTTTGTTGAAGAGACTGTCTTTTCCCCATTGTATACTCTTGCCTCCCTTGTTGTAGATTAATTGACCATATATCCATGGGTTTATTTCTAGGCTCTCTTTTCTTTCTTTCTTTCTTTCTTTCTTTCTTTCTTTCTTTCTTTCTTTCTTTCTTTCTTTCAGAGAGAGAGAAATCATGAGCAGGGGGAAAGGGTAGAGGGAGAAGCAGACTCCCTGCTGAGCAGGGAGCCTGATATGGGACTCGATCTCAGGACCCTGGGATCATGACCTGAGCCGAAGGCAGACGCTTAACTGACTGAGCCATCCAGGTGCCCTAGGCTTTCTATTCTATTCTGTTGGACTATGTATCTGTTTTTGTGCCAGTACCAAACTATTTTGATATTTGATTTGATATTTTGATTTTGATATTTGACTATTTGATTCTTACAGCTTTGTAGTATATCTTGAAGTCTGGGATTGTGATACCTCCAGCTTTGTTCTTTCTCAAGATTGCTTTGGCTATTCAGGGTCTTTTGTGGTTCCATAAAAATTTTAGCATTATTTGTTCTAGTTCTGTGAAAAATGCTGTTGGTATTTTGATAGGGATTGCATTGGATCTGTAGATTCCTTTGAGTAGTATGGACATTTTAACAATTTTAATTCTTCCAATCCATGAGCACTGAGTATCTTTCCATTTGTTTTTGTTGTCTTCAATTTTTTCATTAATGTTTTGTAGTTTTCTGGTTAAATTTATTTTAAGGTATTTTATGATTTTTGGTGCAATTGTAAATGGGATTGTTTTCTTAATTTCTCTTTCTGCTGTTTCATTATTAGTATACAGAAATGCAGTGGATTTCTGTAGATTGATTTTGTATCTTTCAGCTTTACTGAATTCATGTAACAGTTCTAGTAGTTTTTTTGGTGGAGTCTTTCAGGTTTTCTGTATATAGTATCATGTTATCTGCAAATAATGAGCGTTTTGCTTCTTCTTTACCAATTTGGATGCCTTTTATTCCTTTTTCTTGTCTGATTGCTGTGGCTAGGACTTCCAGTACTATGTAGAATAAAAGTGGTGAGAGTGGACATCTTTGTCTTATTCCCGATCTTAGAGGAAAAGCTCTCAGTTTTTCACCATTGAATATGATGTTAGCTGTGGGTTTTTCATATATGGCCTTTATTATGTTGAGGTATGTTCTTTCTAAATTCACTTTGTTGAGAATTTTTATTATGAATGGTTGTTGTATGTTGTCACATGCTTTGTTTGCATTTGTTGAGATGATTGTGTGGTTTTTATCCTTTCTCTTGTTAGTATGATGTATCATATTGACTGATTTGGAATATTGAACCACCTTTGCATCTCTGGAATAAATCCCACTTGATCATGGTGAATGATTTTTTTAATGTCTTGTTGGATTTGGTTTGTTAATATCTTGTTGAGGATTTTTTGCATCTATATTCATCAGAGATATTAGCCTCTAGTTTTCTTTTCGTGTAGTGTCTTTGTCTGGCTTTGGTATCAGGGTAATGCTGACCTCGTAGCATGAATTTAGAAGTTTTCCCTCCTCTTCTATTTCTTGGAATAGTTAGAGAAAAATAGATATTAACTATTTTTTTTA
The DNA here is from genome assembly GCF_004348235.1 of Phoca vitulina. Lineage (NCBI taxonomy): Eukaryota > Metazoa > Chordata > Mammalia > Carnivora > Phocidae > Phoca > Phoca vitulina. Next base: position 12,172,750 of record NW_022589719.1, on the reverse strand, counting down.
AAGATTTATTTCTTTATTTTAGAGAGAGAGCACGAGTATGAGGGACCGAGAGAGAGGGAGAGAGAATCCCAAGCAGACTCCATGCTGATCATGGAGCCCGATGCAGGGCTCGATCTCACAACCCTGAGATTAAGACCTGAGCCGAAACCAAGAGCTGGACGCTCACCTGACTGCACCACCCAGGTGCCCTGGTATTAACTTTTTTTCATACAATTGGTAGAATTCATTTTTCCTGTCCATGTGGTCCTGGACTTTTATTTGTTTGAAGTTTTTGATTACTGATTCAATTTTATTAGTAGTAATCAGTCTGTTCAAATTTTCTATTTCTTCTTGATTCAGTTTTGGACGATTATATGTTTCTGGGGATTTATCCATTTCTTCTAGGTTGTCCAATTTGTTGGCATATAATTTTTCAAAATATTCTCCTATAATCTTTTGTATTTCTGTGTTGTTATTTCTCCTCCTTCATTTCTGATTTTATTTGAATCCTGTTTTTTTCTTGATGTGTCTGGCTAAATGTTTGTCAGTTTTATCTTTTCAAATCAACTCCTGGTTTCATTAATCTTTTCAATTTTTTTTCATCTCTATTTCATTGTTTTCTGCTCTAATCTCTATTATTTACTTCCTTCCTTTTACTAGCTTTGGATTTTGTTCTTTTTCTAGCTCCTTTGATAGTAAGGTTAGGTTGTTTATTTGAGATTTTTCTTGTTTCTTGAGGTAGGCCTGTATTGCTATAAACTTTCCTCTTAGAACTGTTTGCTGCATCCCAAAGATATTGGACCATTGTGTTTTCAATTTTCATTGTCTCCATGTATTTTTTGAATTTTTCTTTGGTTTCTTGGTGGACCCATTCATTATTTAGTAGCATGTTGTTTAGCTTCCATGTATTTGTGTTCTTTCAAGATCTTTTCTTATAATTGATTTCTAGTTTCATAGTATTGTACTCAGAAAAGATACTTGATAAGATTTCGGTCTTCTTAAAATTACTGAGACTTGTTTTGTGGCATAACATGTGACCTACTTTGGAGAATGTTCTTGTGCAATTGAAAAGAATGTGTATTCTGTTGTTTTCAGATGGAATGTTCTGTATATACCTGTTAGTTGCATCTGGTCTAACGTGTCATTCAAAGCTACTGTTTCCTTGTTGATTTTCTGTCTGGATGATCTATCCATTGATGTAAGTGAGATGTTAATGTCCCCTACTATTATTGTATTACTGTCAATTTCTTCCTTTATGTCTGTTAATAATTGCTTTATATGGTTAAGTGCTCCTATGTTGGGTGCATAGATATTTACAATTGTTACATTTTTTTGTTGGATTGTTCCCTTCATCATTACATAGTGCCTTTCTTTGTCTCTTGCTACAGTCTTTGTTTTAAAGTCTATTTTCGGCACACCTGGGTGGTTCAGTTGGTTAAGTGTCTGACTCTTGACTTCAGCTCAGCTCATGATCTCAAGGTTGTGAGATCAAGCCCTGTGTTGGGCTCCACCCTGGGCATGGACCCTGCTTGGGATTCTCTCCTTCCCTCTCTCCTTCTCTCAAAAACAAACAAACAAACAAAACACCAAAAAAAGAAAGAAAGAAAAAAGAAAAAAATACTGAGAAACTATCATTGACAAGAGAAGCCTAAGGAGACATGATGACTAAATGTAACATGGTGTCCCAGATTGGATCCTGGAACTAATATTGGTGGAAAACCTAGTGAAATCTGAATAAACTCTGTAGTCTAATTAATGGTATTGTAACAATGTTATTTTCTTAACTTTTGTAAATGTGCTTATGTAAGATTTTAATGTTAGGGAAGCTGGGTAAAGGGTATACATGAACTCTACTATATTTGCAAGTCTTCTGCAAACCTAAAATTATTTCAAAATAAAAAGTTTGTAAAAAAAAATTAGGACTTTGAAACAGTGAAAACTCAAGGAATAGTATAATACAAATTGATTTTTTTTTAATTTTTAGAGATATTAGGCATGCAAGACTGTATTTGGTCATTAACATTTAATGTGCATTTACTATGCCATGTTTTAGAGATTATAATACTTTATAACAAAGGAGTGTACAATATACTATGAAAGATGGATAAGGATATGGCTAGCTTTACTAGGGGGTTGGTGAGGGAGGCTTCATGGAAGGAATAACTCATGCAGAGACATTATGAATGAGTAGGAATTTTGGGTCAGTCTTTCTAAGGGTTTATCAATTGTCTTAGTCTTTTTAAGGAATTAAATTTTAGCATTGTTGATTCTTTCTATTGCGTATTTGTTTTATATTAATACCTGCTCTTTATTTCCTTTTTAAATTTGCTGTTCTTTTTGTTTTGAACTTTTGGAGATGGATATTTAGTTTATTAATTTAAACTTTTTTTCTAATATAAAACATTTAAGGGTATAAACTTTCTCTTGGCATGGCTTTAGCTAGATCCCACAATTTTTTATATATTTTATCTTCATTATCATTCAATTCAAATTATTTTCTAATTATCACTGTAATTTCTTCTTTGATTCATGAGTTATTTAGAAGTATATTACTTCTTTTAAAAATATTTTACTTTTTGTTAACTTTAAACAATTGATTTTAAGTGTAATTTTATTATATCGATAATATGTTCTTTATATAATTTCAATAATTTAATACTTGTGGAGTTTTTCTTTGTAGTCAAACATATAATCAATTTTGGTAAATATGCCAACATAAATGAACTTGAAATAATACATATTCTTTATTTCTTGCATGCAGTATTCTATGAATTTGAATTTGGGCAACTTTGTCAATCTTGTTCAAGTCTCCTATATCATTATTGAGCTTTTTGTCTATATTTTCCTTTTTCCTTTTCTGCCCATGTTTCAATCTGGTTATTTTCTTCTGTCAGTTTACTGATCTCTTTAATTTATTTAATCTGCTGATAAAGTCCATCTATTGAGTTCTTAATTTCACATCTTGTGTTTTTCAGTTCTGAAATTTCCATTTGGTTTTTCTTTTATAATTTTCAGTCCTCTGCTGAAATTAATTTTGTCATATAATTTATTGAGCATATCAGTTTTATATATTTTAAAGTCTATGTATACTCCAATATCTGGACCTCTTATGGATCCATTTCTATTGTCTTTTTTTCCCTCTTGGTTTTGGTCATTTAACTTACCTCCCAGGATATAGGGTAAGTTTTGATTGATTGCGTTTGTGCATGAAAAGTTGCAAAGCAAATTTGAGGCTTTAGATGATGTCATCTTCATCTAGAGAGTTTCATTTTTGCTTTTGGAAGTTAGGATGGGGCAGATCATCTTACCCATCAAAGATTGAGCTTATTGGAGGCTGAATTTCCTTGTGAGGGCTAGTTTATTTCCATCCTCCACTCTAAGAGTGTAGCTTCTTGGCCTTTCATCTAAAATCCTAAGGTGTTTTCCAGAATCCCTCCTTCTTTTTTTTTTTTTTTAAAGATTTTATTTATTTATTTGACAGAGAAAGAGACCGCGAGAGAGGGAACACAAGCAGGGGGAGTGGAAGAGGGAGAAGCAGGCTTCCTGCTGAGCAGGGAGCCCGATGCGGGGCTCGATCCCAGGACACTGGGATCATGACCTGAGCTGAAGGCAGACGCTTAACGACTGAGCCACCCAGGCGCCCCTGGAATCCCTCCTTCTTGGTGTATCCTGAACACTAAGTCAATCCCCATGACTGCTGGTGGATCTGCCTCAATTTCTCAGCCCCTAGTGATCTGACAAATGGTGATTGGCAGGATCATCTTTCTGTACTTCCTTCTCTCTATGATCTTGGAGATGTATTTTTTAAAAAGATTTTTATTTAAGAGAGAGAGAGAGAGAGAGCCTGAGTGGGGGGAGGGGCAGAGGGACAAGCAGACTCCCCATTGAGTGCAGACCCTGATGCAGGGCTTGATCCCAGGACCCTCAGATCATGACATGAGCCGAAGTGAGACACTTAAGAGACCGAGCTACCCAGGCACCCCAGAGATGTATTCTTAATGATTAGTTTTTTTTTCAGGATCATGAAATTGTAGAATTTTAGAGGTGAAAGTAACTTGAGATAACTTGTAGTCCAACCTAAAGCCCAGAGCTTTTAAGAGACTGGTGCTCTGATCTCTCTACTCCTTGTCTAAAGCTCTTCCATTAATATATATAATAAATTAACTGGACTGACTAATGCAGTCAACATAAAATTGGGCCATACTATAAAGGGTTAGATAGTAAAGTTTCTTTAAAGAAGCAAAACACAATAGACAATAAAAGTTAAAGAAAGAGACTTTCTTACTCCACTAAAATGTATTTAAGTACCTAACTATGCTGTAATTAACAAAGTTACTAATTTTTTTCATATTGACCTAAATTGGTGATGATATTTTAAAAAATTTGCATGTTTTAAATTAATGATCTTTAAATAAACAATCTGAGTCAACAGATAAGTTTACATTGAATCCATAATGTATGTTTTTTAGAAGTTAGACAACATTTCTGGTGATTCCCTTATCAGATTACATAATAACTGATGAGTGGGGATGAACCAATGGCAGAGGGGTCACGAATTCAGTTTTCTTCAGGATTCAGATAGTTGGTTGGCATGTGATATGAATAGGGTAGGAATTGTGTTGAAATGGAGAGCCTTTGTCTTCAGTTCAACTTATATTTGCCATTCAGCTCCAAAAACTTGTTGCTATATAGAATAATGGGCTTTGTATTATCAGTTCTTCCAATTACCGAAGAGAAACTAGAAATCCAGACTTTAATATGAAATCTTTTAGACTGTAAAAATAGGAAGTGGGTTGAAAGTTTTTACACAAACTATTTCTCAGCCAAATCATCTATACAGTGGAGATAAAAGAGCTCTACCATATAACTTTCACTTTTAAAATATGCATTCATTTGATAACCTTTGAAAAACCATTACTCAATCTTGCCCTAAGAGAATTTGAAATTTAATCATCACCTAATACCATGCAAATTAATTACTGTATTCTCACATAGTATATATTATGTCTGATAATAGAATTATGAAGAAAGTACTATGGGAATTTAGAGAAAGGACACATTAAATTTATTAAATATGTGAACAGAAGGAAATCTTAGAATTTCAAATTAGCAATAAATAAAAGCCAAAGGAAATTTGGGTATTCTAAAATAGCAATGATTTGCTAAGGAAATTGTGAAGGAAAACTGGGCATAATTAATGGTATAATATGTGGTAAATAACCTTAAGCAGCATTTCAGTGCACCATAAAATTAGTTATGCTCTGAGTAGAATCATACCCTTTTATAATTACAATGATTTATAGAATGTATATCTCTGTACCACATGGAAAACTGATAAAATAGGTGTTATCTACAATGCTGAAAGGTAACATTATGATACACTTTTGCTATATTAGGATTTTAATTTAGCTATATGCTTTATATTAAACATTATTTTCTTTTTATTGGAACTTTTCATTTTTATATTTCATTAGTTCTTCAAGCAGCTTTCAAAAGTTATTAATAAAAATCCTTACTGTCAATGAGAAAAATCTATTAAATTTGGTAAGAAAATCGCATCTGTAACTTCAATAAAGTATCCAAGAATATAGAACCTTAGAAGTGTTTATTTTTTATTAGCTGCCTTAGGACTACAAGGATTTAAGTGTTTTTATAAAAACAATAAAAGAAGAGTAATTTGATGGCTTATTTACTCTTTATAACCTTTAGAAAGTGTCATGCTTTTTTAAAAATGCTTGCTTCAGGCTGTAGTTTTACAAGATGTGCTGTGTATTGGTCAGGCCTCTTCAATTCTTGACCCTGAACAGATTTAGGGACATAGTACATACAGCAGGCACATGTCCAAGCAGCCAAAACTGTGACTGGGTACTTTTATTCTCCTTTTCAAACTCATAATCCACCTCCTACGAAATTGCCCAATTCAGTTTCTCATGTTGTCTAATAAAATACTAATCATTCTTTCAGATAGTTTCTTAGTTTGATTAGCTACAAAGTATTCAAGATAAATATCACTAATATGCATGGAATAGCCTAAAAGTTCATATTTTAAAGAACCTCTTTCCTAATTAGTATTTAAGCTACTGTTTTCATATTATTCAACTTAGTCTATTACAAAGATTTCTGAAATAGAAAAATATTCTAAGAACATTTGTAGGAATTCTTAATGCTTTTGTTTTTCTATTCAACAAATATTTCTAATTGTTATTTTGAAATGTTCTACCGAATATCAGAATGTACTTGTATATTTAAAATAAGTAATATGATTTTGAATGTCTTTCTATCTTCTGTGGGATATGAAGATTAGATTCTGAGGTTTTTGAAGGAAAGGAGTGTATCATAACAATCCATATTGTCCCACAGCACTCACAATTTCTTACAGGTAATAAAATGGCATGTTTAAGAGGCTCTGGAGACAGATCATCTAGGTTCAAATACTAGCTCTGCTGTTTTGCTGCTATGTGCTTTTAGGGGAGTTACTTATTCTCTTGCTAACCTAGTTTCCTCATCTATAAAATGGTGATAATAAGAGTACTTACCTCGAAAAATTATACCTATGATTAAATTAATACATAAAAAGTGCTTAGAACAATATCTAAATCACAGTAAGATCTCAGAACCCATTTAAAAGAGAAGTGTATAACCAGGCCCACATGAAGAAAGCAGTATCTTGCACATTTTCAGTCCAACTTCTTTGGGATTTGATAAGATGCATACATCTTATCAAGATATAAAATGTTTCTGTCTACCCAGGCCAGTTCTACCCCTACTCCCTCCCCAAGAGGCAACCACTCTTTTGATTATTTTCCACTGTCAATGGGTTTTATTTTTTCTGACACTTCATATAAATGGAATCATACATATGTACTCTTTTAGGTAAGGCTTCTTTCACTCAGCATGATGTTCTAAATTCATCCATATTGTTGTGTCTATCAGCATACAGATCCATGTTTGTTAAGTGTACACTTACGTATTTCATTTTCTCTGGAGTGATTATAAATTATGTTGTATTTTTAATTTTGTTTTCAATAGTGTATAGAAACATGATATTTTGAGTGTTGATCTTTATCCTGAGACCCTGTTGAACTCAGTTATTAATTCTGGGAGATTTTTTTTTATAGATTCCTTGGGGTTTTCCATGTATACAATCATGTCATGTACAAATAGAGACAGTTTACTTCTCTCTGATTTGTTTCCTTTTTTTTCTCTCCTCTTTCTCTCTCTTTCCTTTTTTCCCTTTCCTTGTCTGTCTATCGATCCATCCAGTCTTTTATCATTAAATATGATGTTAAGTGTAGTGTTTATGAATGCTGTTTATGAAATTGAGATAATTCTCTCTATTCCAAACTGGCTGAGAGTTTTTATTATAAATGAGTGTTGGGTTTTGTCAGTTGTCTTTTCTGTCAATTGTTATGGTCATGTGACTTTTCTTCTTTAGCATGTTGATATGGTAAGATATATCAACTTAATATTGTTGTTGAATCAGCCTAATATATCTGGAATAAATTCTACTTGGTGATGGTGTATACATTGTTGGATTCCATTAGCTAATATGTTGTTGAGGATTTTTCCATCAAAATTTGTGAGAAGTATTGGTTTTAGTTTTCTTTTTTTGTACTGTCTTTGTCTAGTTTTGGTGTCACAGTACATAGGCCTTATAAAATGAGTTGGGATGTGTTCCTTCCTCTTTTATTTTTCTGGAAGAAACTGTAAAAATGGTGTTAATTCTTTATATGTTTGGTAAAATTCTCTAAAGATGAAACCATGTGGGCCTGGACATTTATTTTCTTGGGAGCTTTTTAACTAGTAGTTATAGGGCTATTTAGATTGTCTATATCACCTTGGATCAGGTTTGGTAGTTTGGGATTTTGAAGAATTGGTCCACTTCTGTAAGTTGTCAAATTTATGAGCATAAACTTGTTTGTAGCTTTCCCTTACTAACTTTTTAATGGTTGCAGAATCTGTACATGGTTTCTTTTAGCTCTTAGAGCATATTTAAATTGTTGATGTAAAGTCTTTGTCTAGTAAGTCCATTGTCTGTACTTGCTCGGAGACAGTTCTTTTTAACTTTTTTTTTTTTTTTTTTTTTGCCTGTGTATGGATCACACTTTCTTGTTTCTTTGTATGTTTTGTATTTTTTGTTGAGAACTGGACATGGACATTTTGAATATGTGGCAACTCTGGAAATCAGATAATTTTCCTTACCAGGGTTGCTGTTTGTTGTCATTGTTTGTTTAGTGGCTTTTCTGAAAAAATTTTGTGAAGTCTGCTGTTTCTGTCATGTGTGGCCACTGAAGTCATTGTTCTCTTAATTTAATGATCAGCTAGTGCTTTGTTTGGCAGAGATTTCCTTAAATACCTGGAGCCAAAACAACAACAACAACAACAACAAAAAACTCCCAGGTTTTGTAGCAGGGCTCTCTCTATGCGTGTTGGGGCATACCTTCAACACTGTATACAGGCACTTTTCAAGTCTACCTGTTGAATTTTTCAACAGAAGAATCAGATTTCTTTAGTGATACCTTACGTTTATGGTGTAGGCTAATTCAGGAGTGTTACATGATTTTAAACATAATCAGGATTTTTCTAAGTAACTGCTTCTTGCTTGGCTTTGGGCCTTCTTCCTTGACATTGGGACTTTTGTGCTGCCTCCCAGAGAGAGTCTGTCTTTGCAGCCCTCCCAGCTGATCTCCCTGTTCTTTTTATTTGATGCTTCTTTGTCAGGTCGTGGCTGCAGGTGGGGGAATACGGGCATTCTCTGACTTTATTAAGCTTCAGTTCTTAGGTGAAACTGGGTCTCAGGGTGAGGTCTTCACAAGAGTTCTGATCAGCTGGGCCTACTGTATTCCTATATTCTTGCTGTTTTTCTGCTCCTCCTGCCATGATAGAGCTGTTATTTTTTTATCCTAGCCTGCTTCTAGCTGCAGTGGCTTTTCACTGGAGCTCTCATGCTATCATTTTGATTGCCCCTCCCCCTGTAGATTAGGCTCTTGTTCCTTAGGGGAGATGAGGAAGACTGGTCTGTCTAGGTGGAGTTTTCAGTGGTGGACCTTGGTCCCCTTTTCCAGCTGTAGAGGGTTTCCACTAGTGTTCTTAAGTATAGTTTTTGTTGCCCTTTCCCTTACAGATTAAGATTCTTGGTCTGTAGGAGAAATAGGGAAGATGGGTTGTGACTGCTCTTCTCTTCCCCAGCCAGTACCACAGGGGAGAGCTTCTCAGATTGTTGGATTCTTCCCATCTTTCCCTGGAAGCACTTGGGGGGCTTCCTGGAGGAATAACCTTGTAAAATATATAAAACCTCCTTATTTCTGGGGCCCCTGGGAATTCACATTCTTACACTAGTCCACGTTCTGCCTTTACCAATTTATTAAGAACTTTCAGCTGAGTTTTCTTATTAGCACTCAGTGGTTTATGTCCCAGGTAAGCAAATGCTGTGGTTCTCTTCTCCCTGCTGGAGAGAGTTATCTAGAGTTTGGGTTAATCGAATCATCTGGGACCTCAGTTCTCTGATGGGTTTGTCTATCTAATTTGCAATTTGTCCAGATTTTTTTCTTGTTGTAAGCATGAGAGGATGCTCTTTTTATCTTTCTACAAAGAGCTGAAATGTAAAATTTTAAAGTCCTAATTTTCCTAGCATTTTTCTTTTTTATTTAGGAAGCAGAAACTCAATATGAAGAGCAGATTGGTAAAATTATTGTGGAGACACAAGAACTTAAATGGCAAAAGGTGAGTTTTTGTTGTTGTTGTTGTTGTTTTGTTTTTTTAAGATTTACCCCAGAGAGAGTGAGCATGCACATGAGTGGTGGGGGAGGGGTAGAGGGGAGAGAAACTCAAGCAGACTCCTCTGAGCACGGAGCTGATGTGGGGCTCAGTCTCACCATCCTGAGATCATGACCTAAGCCGAAATCAAGAGTTGGATGCTTAATGAACTGAGCTACCCAGGTACCCCAAAAGTGAGTATTTTAAATTTTTATTTCAGATTAGTCTTTTTAGCCTCTACTGAAAGAGGTATTCTAATCCTTAATTGCAGTTGGAATTTTTAAATTTCCTAAACATATTTGGAGATTGTGCATCATTTTAAACAAAGTCTCAAGAGAATTCTGACTAAAATTGTTTTTAATAACATCTGGGCCTCCAGAACACTGAGAATGAAATTTTTTTCCAGGCTTTCTGTTAATAATGCTGAGAACTACTATGATCTATTTAATGTCTGAGAAACACATTGTGTATTATAAGAGAGTCAAAATATTTTTTAAGAAGTGAAACCTCTTCATTTTCCCAGGCTGTTATTGCATACTGTAAGCAAATATTAAAAAAACCCCGATATCAGAGGGACACCTGGTTGGTTTTGTTGGTAGAGCATGTGACTCTTGATCCCAGGGTCATGGTTCAAGCCCCATGTTGTGTGTGGACCCTGCTTAAAACAAAAACAAAAACAAAAAACAACCGCCAGTATCATCAGATCTGATTCTCTCTCTAGACTTACTTATACGGAAGCACTTTTGATAGTGCTTCTCATGCCTCTCCACCAAAGTAATCTTAATAGCTAAAAATTGAAATCTTAATTATGATGGCCCCCTTCTTTTCACTCTTTGGCAATACTGAAATAGGAAGTTGGAGGTAACATATCAGAATCAGAATTCAAGTGACAGAGGATAGCTCAAACTAGAAATGATGGGAATTTTGAGACCAGACAGGCCCACAAGGTTGTGTAGAATACGGGAGTAAAACTAGAGTTGGGTTTTATGAGGTCCAAGGTATCGAACCTCTCTGCAGAAAGAAAAAACAGATAAACACTAAGTATAAACTGAAACCCCACGCAGATTTCAAAATGTAAAGTCCTATCTTATTTTTGGATAGAGAGAGTCAACAGTATAAAGTTATCCAAATCCTTAAGTTAATCAGTATGCTTAATACAATCCAATACCAAGAGTGTTTTTGCTGTTCTTAAGCTGTTCTAAGGTTTATGTGGAAATAAACGTACAAGAGTGTCTGGGAAATTTTTGAAAAAGCACAGGACGAAATAATCACACTAGATTCTTAAATATATTATTATAAACTGTAGTAATTAAGGTAGCTTGGTGTAGCATACATGGATAGGTATTCCTCAGAACATAATAGAGTCTAGAAGTAGATTCAAATCATAAGATAAATTAGTGAATGATAAAGGTGGCATTTTTTATTCTGACAAAATTCTAAACTTTCTTTGGAATTTTCATGTCCTTTTTGAGCTAAAGCAGTAAGCAGTTAAATGGAGTCAGTGTTAGAGCTCTCCTCATCTTTAGAACAACAAAAACTTGCCCATGTATTGTAGAAGAGTGGAGTTACAGAGAAATTTAAGTTCCTTAAGGTTCCTCAGTAAACCCCTGAGGCATAGCTATCCAGGTAAATTGTTGACTTTCCCAGGACAAAACAAACAGGTCACACCATCTTGATCTAAAGGAACACTATAGAAAGCAGAACGTATATTTACAGTGGTAAAATATGTAGAGTCAGATAGCACTGAAGGTAAAATAGTATTTGGGCTCAGTACTACAAAGAATTGGGGCCACAGTTATTTTATTTCTTTTTCTTGAACAGATCTTTATCTTTCCCCATTGGGTTTCTTGACTGGGAAACAACAATGTTCAAAGACTGGTATAAAATGTGATTGATCCTTTCTCTATTAGGCTTTTAGACTATTGGCTTTAATTCTTAACTTCTGGTTTTAGAGATTATGTAAAGTTAAGTAGAGGTTTGCTGCTAATATCAGTATGACATTTTGCCCACAAAGAGTGCCACTTCAAAGAAATCTTAATTTGGTTTGATCATACATAGAGGTATCAGGAAGTCAGTATCTGATTGATTAGCTGTGATCTGATTACAATAGAAAAATCCTCAGGGATCTAAAAAAAAAAATCAGGGAAGAATTTAATTTTGCAGTTCTGTTTACATAGTAGATTCCTTTCTCTTATGCTAATGGGTGTGGTGTCAAAAAGGCGAAAATAATATGTCTCACTTGAGGATCCAGGGATAACAGTTGGAAACTGAAACAGTGGGGAGTATCTCTGGATTATTAGAGATATTCACTATCTGAGTAGCTCATGGACTCTGAGGAAGAGGTTATGTGATGATGGCAGGATTAATGGTATGACTAAAACATTTGCAAAGTTTCTTTTAATATTTAGAGAAATTTCTTTTTGCAAGTTTGAGGATAAAATGGGAAGTTGGGTGCATGATTTGCCTTCAGAGCAGTATCATTGATTTGCCCACTTGATGTTTTTCCCCTTCATTTTCTTAGCTAGTTCAGGAAGGTTTTTCCCCAGTACCCTTTCTGTTTATAATAAGTATCTACAAGTGTCTTTACCAAGAGGCTCACTCCTTCAGTGCTTGATGACTGGAGTGGGAACATTAAGTTGTTTTATCTGTAAGGCCTCCAGTTTATTCTGCTTTTGTCAAAGGCTTTTTGAACATCTGGACTTGAGATCTAGTAATGGGGCCATTTCCCATTCCAGTTTTTGTTGCATATTAAATCTCCTATTTCCAGGTTTAAGGCTGGTCACAAAAAGTAAGGAGGAGCTAGAGGTCACATTTACTTGAGAATGTACTCCTCAGAGAACCTATCCCTGAGGTCCTCAATAAATTCTTTCCTTCTTTGCAGGAGTGGATTAGAATCTAATTTATTTTCATGGAAAACTGAATAATAGCCTCTGAAAGATTTTGTCCAACATCTACACCTTTTCTAAATCTGTCTGGTTTCTTGTGCATTTTGTGATTCCCTGTCATTCTTGGGGTCTTCTCACTTTGCTTTTTCCATTCTTCTTCTTCTTCTTCTTTTTTTTTCATTTGAGAGTATGAACCATTGGTACAGATCTGGGAACTGGTAGTACTATTTTTTAAAATTAGCTATAAGAATTGAAATATTTTTTAAAGTTTATTTTATTTATTTTTTTTTAGTAATCTCTGTGCCCAGAACAGGGCTCAAACTCATGCCCCAGAGACCAAGAATCATATGCTCTTCAGACTGAGCCAGCCAGGCGCCCCAAGAAGTAAAATATTTTAAAGTAATTGCTAACTTCAGAAAAAACAAAAAGCTCTGTTAGATAGAATTGTAATTACGGTATATTATATGGCTGAGCATTGAGTAAAAATTGCGTAGTCATGATAGTACAAATACTGAAGATTGATTTAAGTCACAGTTTTTATGTAACTCTGTTGGAAGAATAGAGGGAGCAGATGTTAGGTAATGGTTGTACGAGAAAGCCAAACTCCCAACTATCGTAACAGAAGTCAGATAAAATTTTTAAGTTGGTAAATCAACATATATTTAGAAACATGGAGTCAAATAACAAACACTCGAAGATCTAATTTTTTTTTTAAGTGTGAGAATTATTCACTAAACATAGAAAAAAAGTTTGAAGTCGTCTTGAATCTGAAGAACAGAACACACAACTTCTATCAAAAGTGGGGGGAGAGAAGAAAAAAAAGAAATGGAATCATATATGTGGATTTAAAAAAAATGCCCTATGGTGGTTTTGATTTTATAAAAAAAATTACTTTGGTGAATTTAGAGAATTGTGTCCTCATGTGAACATTTGTGCTTAGATAATAAAATGGGTTTCTTTGGGAACTCTAAAAGACTATAGGTGTCTTGTGTACTAAGACTACTAATTTTAATAACTTTTGATGAAATATTTTCTTCAAGAAAGCTTTGGAGTGAGCCATGTTTAGAGTGTATGTGTGTGTGTTTTAAAGATTTATTTATTTGAGAGAGAGAGAGCATGTGCGTGCATGCGAGCAGGGTGGGGGGAGAGGCAGAGAGAGAATCTCAGGTCAACTCAGCATGACCCTGAGATCATGACCTGAGCCTGTTATCAAGAGTTGGACACTCAACTGACTGAGCCACCCAGGCACCCTGAGTCGTGTTTAGAGTTTAAAATTTTATTTATTTATTTATTTATTTAAGATTTTATTTATTTATTTGAGAGAGAGAGAGAGCATGGGAAGGGGGAGTGTCAGAGGGAGAGGGAGAAGCAGACTCCCCAGTGAATCAGGGAGCCCAATGCGGGACTTGATCCGGGACTCCAGGATCGTGACCTGAGCCGAAGGCAGTCGCTTAACCAACTGAGCCACCCAGGCATCCTAGAGTTTAAAATTTTAAAGAAATGCATTTTATCATGAAGAAACAACTGAAAGAATAATTATTGTATGCTGATCCATGACAGGTAAAAAAATCATAGAATTGGTTTAAAGTGCATTTCAAGAGCATACAATAATATGTGCAATAAGTGTTTAACTTTTATTTAAATTATGAACCTAATTAAAAGTTAAAGCTGAAAGTTGCTCAAATTTATGTTTTAACTTTTCATAATTTTTAAAATAGGAAGCGCTTCAGAATCAAAAGGAAACATTAGCAAAGCAACACAGAGAAGCAATGGCAGCTTTTAAAAAGCAGGTAATTTCATAAGGATAGGCAAAAACAGTTTCAAATATTTCACCTCCCTCCTGTCCCCATATGAGTATTATGGCATACTCACTGAAGACAAAAAGAGTATTAATGGAAGCAGGAGATAAAGTTATTTTGAATCACAACTGACACGTAGTAGAATGAGTTAGTTAAGGGGAGAAATTGGGAAAACTTTTCTTGGAGATGTATTTTCATCTGTCCTAAATAAATTAGGTTAGTGATGTGTGTGCTCTTGTTCTTTCTCTCCCTTTCCCCTTTATCCCTTGGATTAGAGTATCCTAGGGTCTTACCTTTTCTGCTGTCTTCCTTTACGCAAGCCAGAAGTAGAATGCTGATGAAAAGCTGAGGTGGAAGGAGGGAGATGTGAAGGATGAGATGTGATTATCATGCACTGAGCCCTTCATAAATACTATCAGCAACTAAGAGCAGAGAAAAACATATATATATATGATTTAAAAAATGAATAGCAACTCCTTCAGTTAAATTTTGAGTTCTATAGCTCTTCTTTACTACCTCAAATTGCTCTTCAGTCCCTCATTAGAAAATGTAAGTGTAAGAAATGTGGTCATGAAAAATATTCTCAAGAAATTTTTTTCTTATAGTCATTCCAGCATCGCCATTGTTTTCTTCCTTTTTCCTTCCCTCTTTTGTCTTTTTCTCCATACAAGTGTGTATGTTTAGAAAGAGAAATGCATGAAAAGAAATACACCTATATAAGGTAAATCACTAGTTGGTTGAGGTTATTTGTAGTTCACACTGTAGTGTGGATTTGTTTAAGCAGATGATAAACTTTCTTCCTTTTAGACTGAGATTAGCCTCACCAAAGTTATGGGAGTTTTAATTGAAGACTAAGGAAGCAGAAGCCAAATATACCACATAGTATTCTCTAGGAGAGGGCAAGTCTAGGTCTCTTGTCACAAGGGACTTTCGGCAAAATAAGAATATCTGGGTATCTGAAGGGTAATGGAGAAAGTGCTCTTGGGCTCTTTTTTTTTTTCTTGTTTTTGTTTGTTTCTTTTCCTCCCTTCCCCTCCCCTCCCCACTCCTCTCCTCTTCCTGATTCTTGAATGTAAATGAGGGATGTGGAAAATGAGATGGAGAAGTTCCGAAGAAAAATTTTATTTCTTGACAATTTTACCTAGTATCCTTGTGTTGCTTAGAATATTCTATTAGTTTTCTTTGGCATGTTGACCCTAGTTACTCTGTTTTAAAATATCACTATTTATTTATGAGACAGCTACATGCATCTTTTTAAAAACGTTTCAGAAAATACTGTCAATGCTAATACAAATGATACTGATTTCATAAAAGTGTGCCTTCAGAAAACATTACATATTATTTAAGAGTAGATGGCAAAATATTGAAACATTGAAGAAAAAAAACCCGTGGAAGGAAAAACTAAATTTTCAGGGACCATTGGTATCCCTAATCATGTGATTAAATTGTTCATTTCTTTTGGTGTCTGGCTTTTTGCCACCTTCTATGCCTTTTATTATTTTATTTTCTCAGTGTAAAGGCGGCACATTCACATTGTATTACATGTAAAATATTTTTATAGTCTCACTGACCAGTGTAAATCACTGCTAACAGTTTACTTACCTGTATTTTAACTCTTAAAATTATTTATCAGTTGCAAATGAAGATGTGTGCCTTGGAAGAAGAAAAGGTATTTATTAATTTTTTAATAATTTAAAGCCTAGTTAAGTGCATTTGATTATCAGTTGTTCACCACAATGAAAAGGAGTATTAGCAATAGATTAATGGAGACTGTTAATTGCTTAAAATCTTAGAAATTGAAAAGAGCCAAGGAAATCATGTTACCTCTGTCATTTTACAGTTGGTAGTACTGAAGCCTAGCAAGATTAAATGACTTGCTGAAGCTGAAGCTCTCATTCTGAAGTGGCGAAGTTGGGACTAGAACTCAGCTCTCTTCAGCCCCCAAATTAATGTTTTTTCTGTTCTACTGTAATGTTTTTATTAAGTATATTTTTAGTGCTTTTTCAATGTAATTACCTGTTTAAATAAACATTAAAATGATTTGCATCTGGATGTACACCAATTGGGAAAGAAGATACAACTCTGAACTAGAAATTCACCTAGCATTAAATATTTTCTCTAATTATTTGTTAATACATGTTTTTATTATGAATGAACATACTATTTACAAAGGCCTTTTAAAAAATTCTCCCATATCTTTATAAGACAAATATACTTGTAACTTATTAATTAGAATATATTTATTCTAGCTGTGTGAATTAAATAATTATATAGTGTCCATAAATTCTCAGGAAGGCTCTCCTGATAAAATGATTATCATGCACTGAAGCCTCCATAAATATTTGTTATAATATTACACTGATAAAATGATTTGTTATAATTTTCATTTCATGATATTTATAATCTTATAAAGGCCTTATTGTAAGTTCATGATATTTTAAAGTCATTAGGAATGTAAGTTGTGGTGCAGATCCAAGTTTAAAGATGTGAAGTGTTAGTTTTAAAGTAGAGGTTTTGGTTCTTGAGCTTTTGTATTTTCCCCATTAATAATATCATTTACATTGGAAAGTACTGAATTATAGTTTTTTCCTTAAAGGGAAAATATCAGCTTGCTACAGAAATAAAAGAAAAAGAAATAGAAGGATTGAAGGAAACATTAAAAGCATTACAGGTAAAGTAACTTAGTATTGCTTAAAAAAATAATTTGGTATTTTAGCATTGTATTACTAAAGTGTCCACTAAACATGTAAGTTAGCAAAACAAAGCTGACAAAAATTCATATATCATATAACTTAGTAATTTTTTCCTGAAAGCCTCGAATTTCAAATTAGTAGGATTTTCCTCATCTTTTATTTTAAAAGGAAATATTAAAATAGCTTCATTATTTCTTACTGTAATATAATTAAATAAATATGTTATTTTTAACACTTTGTAAATAAAAAAACCAAGTCAGGCCTGTGTATTATAACTGATTACCTGTGGTCGTTAAAAGTGAAAATAGAATAGCATTAAGCAAGTCATGATTATTTGTTAAGTACTGTGCTTATTTTCTGCAAATACAGAGATGACAAAAACATCACATTTGCCTTTAGGTTGTTCGCAGTCTCGTATAGAATAGAGAGGCATACAGCTAATGATGATTCGTTAAGTATATTTATTGAGGTCTACAATGTGCCAAGCACTGTTCTAACCACTGGAGATATAGCAATGAATAAAAAGAACAAAAATCTTTACTTTTATGGAGCTTCCATTCAAGGTGGGGGAAAACAAGCAATAAAATGAGATACAAAGTAAAATAAAGATTGTTAGGAGAGAAATACATGATTTTGAAGTTATCACCCTATAGATAACATTAATTACAAAGACCAAAATATATTTTTACAATGGAAGGATCCTGACGGTCACTACCTTAATCAGGTAATTCACATCATAGTATGGATTTGTTTAAGCATCTGATAAACTTTCTTTAGTTGATTAAGGTAGTAAGAAGATTCCCTTTTCTTCATATCCTCACCAATCTTGTTATCTCTTGTCTTTTTGGTCATAGCCATTCTAAAAGGTGTAGGGTGATACCTCTTTGGGTTTGATTTGCATTTCCCTGATGATTAGTGATGTTGAACGCCTTTTCATATACCTGTTGGCCATTTGTATGTCTTTCTAGAAAAGTCTATTCTGGTCCTCAGCCCATTTTTTATATTGGTTTTGTTTTGTTGCTATGGAGTGTATGAGCTTCTGATATATTTTGGATATTAACCCCAATCAGATACATGGTTTGCAAATGTTTCTCCCATTATAGGTTGCCTTTTCACTCCATTGATTATTTCCTTTGTTTGCAGAAGCTTTTTAGTTTTATGTAGTTCTAGTAGACTATTTTTGCTTTTATTGCCTGTGCTTTTAGTGTCCTATCCAAAAAATCACTGCTTGTGCTAATGTGAAGGAGCTTTTCCCCTGTGTTTTTTCTTCTGGTAGTTTTATGGTTTCAGGTCTTATGTTTAAGTCTTTAATTCATTTTGAGTTGATTTTTGTATATAAGAGATTTTGTATATGGTGTGAGATAAGGGTCTGATTTGTCTTCTGCATGAGGGTATCCAATTTTTCTAACACCCATTATTGAAGATTATCTTTTCCCCATTGTGTATTCTTGGTGCCCTTGTTAAAGATCAGTTAGCTGTAGTTGCATGGATTTCTGGTCTCTCTATCCTGATCCATTTAACCAGTATGTCTGTTTATACCAGTAACATACTGTTTTGATCACTGTAACTTTGAAATATATTTTGAAATCTGGAGGCATGATGCCTCTAGCTTTGTTCATCTTGCTCAAGTTTGCTTTAGCTATTATTTTCTGATTTTAGGGGCTTTCGTGGTTCTGTATGAATTTTAGGATTTTTTTTCTTTCTGTAGAGATTAACATTGTGATTTTGATAGATTGCATTGAATTGGTAGATCACTTTGGATAATATGGACATTTTCACAATATCCTTCTATCCATGAACACAGGATGTCTTTCCACTTAATCTGTCTTTTAAAATTTCCTTCATCAATGTTTTATAATATTCAGTGTACAAATATTTTACCTCTTTGGTTAAATTTATTCCTAAATATTTTTTTAGTTGTTGTGAATGGGATTGTTTTCTTAATTTCTTTTTGGATAGTTTGTTGTTTGTGTATAGAAATATGGCTGGTTTCTGTATGTCAGTTTTGTATCTGCAACATTACTGTATTCATTTATTAGTTCTAACATGCTTTTGTTGAGTCTTTAGGGTTTTCTACATAACTGATCATGTCATATCCAAACAGAAAATTTTACTTCTTTTGGATTTGGATGCCTTTTATTTCTTTTTCTTGTCTAATTGCCCTGGCTAGGACTTTCAGCACTGTGTTGAAGAAAGTGGTAAGAATGAGTATCCGTGCCTTCTACTGAATTGATGGTGATGTTTACTGTGGGCTTTTTATATATCGCCTTTATTGTGTTGAGGTAAGTTACCTGTGTACCTATTTTTTTTAGAGTTTTTATCATGGATGGATGTTAAATTTTGTCAGATGCATTCTCTACATCTATTGAGATAAACCTGTGGATTTTTAAAATTCTGTTAATGTGATGTATGACATTTATTAATTTGCATATGCCAGACCATCTTGCAGCCCAGGGATAAATCCCATTTGGTCACATGTATGAACCTTTAACATGCTGTTGAATTTGGATTGCTAGACTTTTATTGAAGACTTTTGCATCTATGTTCATCAGGGATATTGGTCTGTAGTTTTCTTGTATTATCTTTTTCTGACTTTGTTATCAGAGTGATGCTGGCCTCATAAAATGAGTTTGGAGGTGTTTCTTCCTCTTCTGTATTTTGGAAGAATTTAAGGATTGGGATATTAATTCTTCAAATGTTTAGTAGAATTAATCCACGAAACTGTCTGGTTTGGGGTTTTTCTTTCTTGGGAGGTTTTTGATTACTCATTCAATTTTGTTATTTGTGATGGGTATGTTCAGGCTTTCCATTTCATCTTTTCTTCAGTTTTGAAAGGTTGTGTGTTTCTAAGAATTTATCCATTTCTTCCAGGTTATCCAATTTGTTGGTGTATAGTTGTTTCTTTTTATTTCTGAGGCATCCACTGTAATGTCTCCTTCCATTTCTGACTTTATTGATTTGAGTCTTCTCTCCTTTTGGTAGTCTAGCTAAGGGTTAGTAGATAGATTTCACTTACCCTTCCAAAAAAATAACTCTTAGTTTTGTTGATTTTTTTCCTATTGTTTTTCTGTTTATTAGTTAATTTATTTCTGTTCTAATCTTTATTATTTCCTTTTGCTGATTTTGGGGTTAGTTTGTTCTCTTTTTTCCTAGTTCTTTGAGATGTAAGATTAGATTGTTTATTTGAAATATTTCTTTTTTTTTAATGTAAGCATTTATCATTATAAAATTACCCATTAGTACTGCTTTTGCCACATCCCATAAGTTTTGTTATGTTGTGCTATTGTTTTTATGTGTCTCAAGATACTTTTTAGGGGTGCCTGGGTGGCTCAGTTGGTTAAGCGACTGCCTTCAGCTCAGGTCATGATCTCAGGGTCCTGGGATCGAGCCCTGCATCAGCCTCCCTGCTTGGCGGGAAGCCTGCTTCTTCCTTTCCCACTCCCCCTGCTTGTGTTCCCTCTCTTGCTGTCTCTCTCTGTGTCAAATAAATAAATAAAATCTTCAAAAAAAAAAAAAGATACTTTTAAAATTCCCCCTTTTTGGACACAGCGATTGTCCAAGAGTGTTGTTTAGTTTCCACATACTTGTGAATTTTCCTGTTTTCTTACTGTTATTGATTCTTGTTTCATTCCACTGTAGGCGGAAAAGATACTTGGAATGATTTTGATCTTCTTAAATTTGTTAAGACTTGTTTTGTGACCTAACATGGTCTATCCTGGAGAATGTTTCATGCGTACTTGAGAAGAATGTGTATTCTTCTGCTGTAGGGTGAAAAGTTTTGTGTATATCTGTTAGGTCCATTTGATCCATAGTGAGGTTTAAGTCAGCTATTGCTTAATAGATTTTCTTTCTGGATGTTTTGTACATTATTGTAAGTGAGGTATCAAAGTCTCCTACTATTACTGTATTTCTGTCAATTTCTCCCTTCAATCTGTTGATATTTGCTTTATATACTTTGGTGCTCAGATGTTGGATGCAGGTACAATTGTTACAGCTTCCTGTTGAACTGACTCCTTTGCATTATATAATGACCTTTTTTTTTGTCTCCACAGACAGATTTTGACCTGAAGTCTATTTTGTCTGATATAAATATAGGCACCCCTGCTTTATTTTTGGTTACTATCTGGTATATCTCTTTCATCTCTGTACTTTCAGACTATTTGTGTCCTTAAATCTAAAGTGAGTCTCTTGTAGATAGTACAGTAGTCCCCTTTTATCAGTGGGGAGTATGTTTCAAGACCCCCAGTGGATGCCTGAAACCATGGATAGTACTGAACCCTAAATATACTGTTTTTTTCCTATACATAAATGCCTATGATAAAGTAAATTAAGCACAGTAAGAGATTAACAATAACTAATAATAAAATAAAACAATTATAAACAATATATTGTAATAAATGTTATGTGAATGTGATCTCTCTTTTTCTCTTTCTTTTTTCCCCCTCTCTTTCTTAAAATATCTTATTATACTAAACTCACCCTTCATGGCACCTGGGTGGCTCAGTCGGTTAAGCATCTGACTCTTGATTTCAGCTCAGGTCATGATCTCAGGGTTGTGAGATCGAGCCCCACATTAGGCTCCACACTCAGCAGGGAGTCTGCTTGAAGATTCTCTCTCTCCCTCTCCCACTCTCCCCACTCTCTTTCTCTCTCAAATAAATAAATCTTTAAAAAAAATATGCTCACCCTTATTCTCTTCTTTTGATGGTGTGAAATGATAAAATGCCTATGTGATGAGATGAAGTGAGGTGAATGATGTAGTGTTAGGCTTCTATTAACCTTCTGATGATACATCAGGAGAATCATCTGCTTCCGAATTGCAGTTGACCACGGGTAATTGAAACCATGGAAAGTGAAACCACAGATAAGTGGGAACAGCTATATATCACTTGGTCTTGTTTTTTTTTCTTTTTTTATCCTGTCACTCTATGCCTTTTGGTTGGAAAGTTTAATACATTTACATTTAAAGTAATTATTGATAGGTGTGGAATTACTGCTATCATTTTGTAAATTGTTTTCTGTTTTGTGGTAGTTTTGTGCATCTCTTGTCTTCCTTTGTTATTTGATATTTTTGTAGTGCTTTTCTCTGATTTTTTTTTTTTATCTTTTGTGTATGTATTATAGGTTTTTATCTTTATGGTTATCTGAAGTCTACACTTTGCCCCCTCAGCTTTGTGTTCTTATAGCCAAGGTTTGCATCTTTTTATATTGTGTATTCATTAATTTTTATTTCTTAACTTTTATATAAGGGTTAAAAGTAATTTATGTACTACCGATTCAGTCTTGAATTACTCTGTATTTGTCTATATACTTACCTTTACAAATGAGAATTATACTTTCATGTGCTTTTGCATTGCTGTTTGGCATGTTTTTGTTTCAATTTGAAGAACTTCTTTATGTATGTTTTATAAGGCAAGTCAAGTGGTAACTGATTCCCTTAGTTTTTGTTTGGGAAAGACTTTCTCCTTCATTTTTTAAATGGTAGTTTTGCTAGGTATAGTATTCTTGGTTGGCAGATTTTTCTTTTGATACTTAGACTATATCATCCCACTCTCTTCTGGCCTGCAAGGTTTCTGCTGAGAAGTCTACAGATAATCTTATTGGAGTTCCCTTATACTTGACAAATTGCATTTCTCTTGCTACTGTCAGAATTCTCTTTTTCCTTGACTTGACAACTTGATTATAACTTGTCTCTGTGTATTCTTCTTTTGGTTCATTCTGTTTGTAGTGCTCTGAGTCTCATGAATCTGGATGTCCATTTCCCTCCCAAGATTTGGGAAATTTTCAGCCATTATTTCTTTGAATAAGCTTTATTCTGCCCCTTTCTCTTTTCTTCTGGGACTCCCATAGTGCTTATATTGATTCCTTTGATGCTGTTTTATAAATCTTTTAGGCTTTCTTCACCCTCTTTCATTCATTTTTCTTCTCTGATTGAATAATTTCAAATGATCTGTCTTTGAGTTCACTAGTTCTTCAATTCACTGTGGCCTTAAAGCTCTCTCTTGCATTTTTTCATTTCATTCATTGCATTCTTCAGCTCTACATTTTATTTTTTGTTCTTTTAAAAATGATTTCTATTTTTGTATTGAATTTATTTTTATACATGTATTTTCCTGATTTTGTTGCATTTTCTATCTATAGGTTTTAAGTAAACTGTTTTTTCCTATTAATGACTTATTACATGATCCTGTGGTAAGACACTTTGTCTTCCTGAGCCTCAATTTTCCTTCAGGTGAAAGGAAGAAATTAAAAACATCAGAATTTCCCAAACAAACAAACAAAAAAAGAATTTCCTAAACAAGATCACTTCATGAACCAGTAATGTATCTACATTACTCTGGATGTCAGGAGTAAGGAATTTAGGGAGAGGTCTTCATTCACCCACCCAGAAGCAGCATGAATAAGAGAGCATAGATGGAAGGTGGTAAAAGTTGGATTATGAGTAATGACCTGTCACATTTTAAGCTCTGTAGTTCTATGATGTCATGTTATTTCACTAAATTTTAAACTTACTGAATTTATAAATTAAGATAGTAATTACTCCTACAGAACTGAGGGTGTATTTAATACATAATGTATTGTTTGTACCATTGAAACACAATTTTATTAGGCCTTACTTAACCACAGTGACAAAGGGAATTAAACTGCTGTAGTGTGTACATTTATCCATGAGGAATTGTTAGACATTTGAATACTTCTATAGTTTGGAGAATCATAAACTTACAGAGATGTTGGAAATACAATATAAAGAACTTACTTTTTCCTGAGTGATTTAAGAGTAGTATGCCAGTCTGATACTCTACTACCCCCAAAACTATAGTTTATCTTTCCTACAATCAAGGACATTCTCCTACCATCGAAATCAGTAAGTTAACATTGACACATAATTATAATCTAATTCTCATGCCCCAATAAGGTTTTACTAGTTATCTTAATAAGGTGTTTTATAGCCAAAAGATCCAGTTTGAAACCTTGTGTTGCATTTATTTGTCTTCTTTAATTTCTTTTATCTAGACTAGTTCCTCAATCTTTGAGTAATTTTTGTGACTTTGACACTCTTAAAGATTACATACAGTTATTTTGTAGAATATCTCTCAATGTCTGTTTATAATGATGTTTCCTCATGATTAGAATTCGTTGTATATCTTTGGCAGTAATATTACAGAAGAAAGGTCTTGTTCTTATAATCAAATCCTATCAGATAGTTCTTGATTTCATTTTCACTATTGGTGATGTTCAGTTTGATCATTTGTAAGGTAGTATCAGACAGATTTCTCCATTGTAAAGGTACTCTTTTCCCCTTTGTAATCAGAGTATTTTTTAAGGAGATACTTTGAAATTATGTAAATATTTCTCACCAAACTTCTACTATATTCGTTTATTTTTTTATATCAGTGTAGACTTACAGATTTTTTCAGTGGATTAAAATCTATGACTATCATTTATTTTGTTGCTCAAATTATCCTTGATTTGGCTAGTGGAAGTCCATAAAACTGATTACTGAGTCCTTTAGATATATCTTCATTCTTTCAGCATTTTCCTGCTTTTAGATAAAAGCAAAATGTGCCAGGATCATTTTGTAATTTACTTGACCTTGCACTGGAATGAATGCCATGTTGCCCTGGTTCCTTTTAGTGGAAAATGGTATGTAGAAGCAAAGATCTGGGCACTATTGTACTTATTACTATTGATACATCACTGCTCTCAGACTTTCTTGGTGGACAGAGATCTACGTATGTATTTATATACACACAAATATAATTTATGTTTATTTATAATTTATAATGTTTATTTCCCTAACAACCTATGTATATCAAAAATCATGAATTCACATTACCTCCAATTTTAATACAAAACCACGAGGTTAATTTTAGTTTATTTCCTTTCTGTATTTATACATTTCTTTCCTCTTACAGTGAGAAATGCGCCATTCTTTATCCTTAATATATTTACTTCTTTGATAAACTACCCAGTATTCAACCAGTTTACCATTTTGCCATGCCTTCCTTCCTAATATGGATGCCCTCTTTTCCCTGCTCGGACTCTGACACCATGAACTGGGTTGCACTTTTTCAGGGTTGCCCTCCTCACCTTACTCAGCTTCTTTTTAAATTTTATTTTAATTCCAGTATAGTTAACATACAGTGTTATATTAGTTTCAGGTGTACAACATGGTGATTCAGCAATTCCATACATCACTCAGTGCTCTTGATGACAGATGCACCCCTTAATCACCATCACCTATTTCACTCATCCCCCCACCCACCTTCCCTCTGGTAACCATCAGTTTATTCTCTATAGTTAAGAGTCTTTTTCTTGGTTTGCCTCTCTCTCTCTTTCTCTTTAAACTTTGCTTGTTTGTTTTGTTTCTTAAATTTCACATGCAAGTGAGATGATATGGTATTTGTCTTTCCCTGACTGACTTATTCTGCGTAGCATTGTATACTCCAGCTCCAACTATGTCATTGCAAATGACAAGATTTCATTCTTTTTTATAGCTGAATAATATTCCATTTTATATATATATACCACATCTTCTTTACCCATTCATCAGTCAATGGACACTTGGGCTGCTTCCATAGTTTGGCTATTGTAACATAGCTATAAACATAGGGGTGCATATATCCCTTTGAACTAGTGTTTTTGTATTTTTGGGGTAAATACCCAATAATGTGATTGCTAAATCATAGGGTAGTTCTCTTTTAAATTTTTGAGGAACCTCCATACTGTTTTCCATAGTGGCTGCACCAGTTTGTGTTTCCACCAACAGTGCATGAGTGTTCTCTTTTCTCCACATCCTCCCCAACACTTGTTGTTACTTGTGTTTTTGATTTTAGCTGTTCTCACAGGTGTGAGGTGATATCTCATTGTAGTTTTGATTGGCCTTTCCTTGATAATAGTGATGTTGAGCATCTTTTCATGTGTCTGTTGGCCATCTGTATGACTTCTTTGGAGAAATGTCTTTCATGTCTTCTGCCCATTTTTTAATTGGATTATTTGTTTTGGGGGTGTTGAGTTTTACAAGTTCTTTTTTTTTTTTAAGATTTTATTTATTTATTTGACAGAGACACAGTGAGAGAAGGAACACAAGCAGGGGGATTGGGAGAGGGAGAAGCAGGCTTCCTGCAGAGCAGGGAGCCCGATGCAGGGCTCCATCCCAGGACCCTGGGATCATGACCTGAGCTGAAGGCAGACGCTTAACAACTGAGCCACCCAGGTGCCCTAAAATTAAAAATTTTAATGGCCGTTCACTAAAAACATGTAAACAATAACAAGGTCTACAAAAGGGAAACTGATAGTTCCTTACTACAGTCCCAAATAATATAAAGCCAGTTAATAGAAAATTAATGGGAAAATAAGGTTTGCTGTAAAGAAATGTATTTTATAGTCAGCTTTTTATAAAATTTTTCATAAAGTGAGGGATAACTATAATAGGAAGACATTTGTACTTTATCTTTGAAATTGTCTTCTATACTTAATAAATTAATTAGTGTCAGTATAGTTTTGTTTCTGTATTGGAAAGATGCTTGTATCTTATACTATAATCCACTTCTATGTAATTTTAGAATGAAAAAAGTCATTATATATAATAGCCTCCATAAAAAGATTTCATGTGAGTCTAGTTATATTACTTTCAAATTCTATTTATGTTTCATAGGAATGTAACTATGTTGTAGCTTTTTAAGGTGGGAAATGCTCTAGAGATGCTGATAAAATGTAGCTGTGAATCATGATTCAGAAAGAATTAAATGCAGAGGTGTTAATGTGTGAAGAACAAACAGTGACTTGAAAGAATTTTATAAATTTGCTCTAGATGTATGAGTTTTACCTTTGGCAAATGGTAGCTATGTTAGTGAAGGTTCTTCAGTGAAACAGAATCAATAGTATATACATATAGGAAGAGATTTATTATGAGGGATTGGGTTACCCAACTATGGAAGCAGAGAAGTGCCACAATCTACTTTACTGATTCCACTGCCTCAGATGCTGATGTCACCCAGAAACACCCTCACAGACACCCCCAGAAATGTTTAATCTGGGCACCTTTTGTTCCAGTCAAGTAGCCACATAAAATTAAATATTACAGTAGCAAATAATAAATTCAGGATTAGAGTGAAAGTGTTCTGAAGTTTGTTTTCCTCTTTTTTTTTTTCTAGATGACTTCTACCCTTTTACTTTTCTTTTGTCTGTATGCTTCAAAAAATACTCTGATCTAGGGACGCCTGGGTGGCTCAGTCGTTTAAGTGTCTGCCTTCGGCTCAGGTCATGATCCCAGGGTCCCGGGTTGAGCCCCACGTCAGGCTCCCTGCTCGGCGGGAAGCCTGCTTCTCCCTCTCCCCCTCCCCCTCCCCCTGCTTGTGTTCCTGCTCTTGCTGTCTCTCTCTGTCAAATAAATAATAAATAAATAAAAAAACTTAAAAAGATACTCTGATCTCATACCATCTCATGTCTTTCAGATGGGATCTATGTGCAAAGGACTTTCAAATATATATCTCCAGCCCCAAATCCCACCTGGATTGACATGAAATTTGATATATTCAAAACCATGAACATGATTTTTTTGTTTTAGAAAATATCCCCCTCCTGAAAACTTCTCTGTCTTTTCTTTCCTCATTAATTATGCTTCCCTTTTTTTCCTGTTGCAAATTTTTCCAGCATTCCCCTCAGAGTATATCCAGAATCTGACCACTTCTCACTATATTTATTATTAAAACTCTAGTCCTCTTTCATTATCCTCTTTCATCCGGATTATGACAATAGCTTATTAAGTGGTTTTCCTGCTTCCACCTGTGTCCCCTGTTAGTGTCAACAGAGTGACCCTTTAAAAAAGCAAGTCAGGGTATGTTATACTTGTGCTTGGAACTTTTCAATGTCTTCCTGTCACAGTCAGTGTAAAAACCTAAATCTATATCATGCATTGCAAGACCGACAATGAATTGCCCCCCTTGCCTCCTACTTTTCTCTGAACTCCTCTATTGCTGTTCTTCCCCTTGCTTGTTCCCTTCCAGCTACATTGGCTTTCTTGTTTTTCTTTTGTGTGTGTGTACACATTTAATTTTATTGTAACAGAGCAACTTGTACACTTTTAATGTTTAAAACTGAGCATCATCTTTCCTTTCCAGAGAAAGAAAAAGAAATTTAAAAATAAACAGGAACAAAATTATGGTAGAGAATGTCAATTCCAAATAAGATCCTACAGGTTCTGCTCATTCTCCCATTGAGTGGCAGGACTCAAGTCATCATTAGGAGAGAATTTTATTTTAAAAGTGTCAACTTAAACTACAGGGTGTCGTTAAACATCACAATTAAACATGCCAAAGGAGAAGACAGTGTTGTCAAAATCCCCACTTAAGCTACCTAAACATCTCAAACTGACCTTTTGCTGACATTCTATAACCCCATTTTTAAAGTTTTTTTTTTTTTTTTAACAACAGACAGTAGACAGATACACGTTGGTAAGTGCTAACTGTCCATATTTACATAGAGACACAGTGTAATCTCTGAGCCCAATATACAGAGAAAGGAGGAAAAGTTAGAATTCTATGCACTACTACACAAGGCTAAGGGAGCAGAAGATTTTTCTTTTTTCCCACAGAGCACAGGGGTCTTGATTCCATAAAATGTTGTTGTGACAGGAAGGGATAAAAATGAATTTGGACAGAAGAAAGAGAAATTAAAGAGTCGATCCCATTTACAAATGCACCCAAAACCATAAGATACCTAGGAATAAATCTAACCAAAGAGGCAAAGAATCTGTACTCAGAAAACTATAAAATACTCATGAAAGAAATTGAGGAAGACACAAAGAAGTGGAAAAATGTTCCATGCTCATGGATTGGAAGAACAAATATTGTGAACATGTCCATGCTACCTAGAGCAGTCTACACATTCAAAGCAATCCCTATCAAAATACCATCCACTTTTTTCAAAGAAATGGAACAAATAATCCTAAAATTTGTGTGGAACCAGAAAAGACCCCGAATAGCCATAGGAATGTTGAAAAAGAAAAGCAAAGCTGGCGGCATCACAATTCTGGACTTCCAGCTCTATTACAAAGCTGTCATCATCAAGACAGTATGGTACTGGCACAAAACAGACACATAGATCAATGGAACAGAATAGAGAGCCCAGAAATGGATCCGCAACTCTATGGTCAACTAATCTTCGACAAAGCAGGAAAGAATGTCCAATGGAAAAAAGACAGTCTCTTCAACAAATGGTGTTGGGAAAATTGGACAGCCACATGCAGAAGAATGAAACTGGACCATTTCCTTACACCACGCACAAAAAGAGACTCAAAATAGTTGTAAGATTTAAATGTGAGACAGGAGTCCATCAAAATCCTAGAGGAGAACGCAGGCAGCAACCTCTTCGACCTCAGCCGCAGCAACTTCTTCCTAGAAACATCGCTAAAGGCAAGGGAAGCAAGAGCAAAAATGAACTATTGGGACTTCATCAAGATAAAAAGCTTTTGCACACCAGAGGAAACAGTCAACAAAACCAAAAGACAACCTACAGAATGGGAGAAGATATTTGCAAATGACATATCAGATAAAGGGCTAGTATCCAAAATCTATAAAGAACTTATCAAACTCAACACCCAAAGAACAAATAATCCAATCAAGAAATGGGCAGAAGACATGAATAGACATTTTTCCAAAGAAGACATCCAAATGGCCAACAGACACATGAAAAAGTGCTCAACATCGCTCGGCATCAGGGAAATCCAAATCAAAACCTCAATGAGATACCACCTCACACCAGTCAGAATGGATAAAATTAACAAGTCAGGAAACGACCGATGTTGGCAGGGATGTGGAGAAAGGGGAACCCTCCTACACTGTTGGTGGGAATGCAAGCTGGTGCAGCCACTCTGGAAAA